>NW_028279109.1:0-213068 GCF_059751315.1 Micrasema longulum
TGATCGGATACCGTGTTAAAAATGAGTTATTTGATTAAGTTCTGTAAAATATCAATACCTTTCACGTTGATTGAAAATGTACAGCTACGCGATTGAATTCAAGGCGTGATCTATTTATTAATGAAATGAATCTTGATTAGAAGAGTTTTCTGCCGGCGCGGCGGTATTCATGACGTAAGGCGGTCGACAGTCGACAGGGAGGTCACGTGTCGCGTCACATATCTCCCGCGCACACATACACAGAGCCCTCTCCCACCAACTTCGTGATGGACTGCCTCCAGCCCTGCCACTGCATACATGGTGTTGCTAAATATGTATGTACCTAGGTATTTTTTTTTTTAATCACTGCACGTTGGTGATGGTTACTAATGTGTCCTGTCAGCACTACTACAAATGGTGAAGGTGAATAGGGGATTCGCATGTCGGTGTAATTAGTGTCTTAAAGAAGAGACGGGTACATCTCGAAACCGGTAGACATAGGAAAGTCGATTAGTGGTTACCTATATACAATTATTTACTAACATTTAATGCATGTTCAATATTTAAAAAAAATAGTGAATGACAGATCATAAACCCTGTAAAAGCCTAAAAGGGTTGTCCATCTCTGTTGAAGTATTTATCGATAACGACAATAAAACCATTTTGGGAAAATGAAAAGCAAATTTAGGTAATTCGTTAAATTGAGACTGAAGACTGCCAAATGGCCCACCGCGACCGCAAGGTGGCGGCCATGACGAATAGGTTGAACAGATCAAACCTTTATAATATGTACCTGCACAATATTCAAATTTCCGCTCCACGACAACAATACGCGAACTGGTATCTTGCATAGAAACTAGAAACTACTAAAAAGTTCATTTTCGCTCGACTAAACTGATGGATTCTTTTAGTTTCAATTTCACGGGAATTTAGGACTTCCACGACTTTCGACGCCGACGCGTCGATCCAGATTCGATTGCTACACCTTACAGGTTACAGATCAGTCAATATAATTGCGTTTATGGCTCATAGATTTTCGTTTGGCCTACTTCCACATCTCAGTAGAGCGGTGTTAAAATCCCGGGTATTTGTAAAATACACAATCCTTTGATAAAACTCGTATCATTTGAGAGTCAGATCACCTGGAAAGGTCGGTCAAAAAGCGAGATTGACAGCCGTATACATCACGAAAGACTAAAATAATTTAGACACCCGAATGAAGACATGTAGATTTGAAATTGCGCAAGCTCGCTACGAGTATCTGGAAGAGACAAAAAGAGACTAGAGGTTTTCGAGAAGTGGTCCTATAGAATTCTGGGAATTTCCCGGAGAGCCCGCATACTGAATGACGAGGTTCTCATTAGAATCAAAGGAGGATACGCCCACTCAAGACCATCTCTGAAAGATGTGCTGCATGGAGTGGACACGTAGTGCATCGCGAGGGTCTCGATAGAAGGGACGTGGGAGGGGATGAACTACGGAGGGCGCCGTCGCCATGAATGGTGTGAATACCTCGAGGATGCATACCGAGATATGAGCTGCGGGTTTTATGAAGAACTAAAGAGGGCCGCACAGGACATACCGGAGTGGCAGAGGAGATGCAGAGCTTTGTTACAAACCGATCCAGAGAGAGAGCACGCATTGAATATGATTCGTTCCGCTTCCGAGGGGTTTGTTTAGATTTTCACGTAATTATATGCCTACAATTCGCCCCAATCTTCATCTGTGTACCTATATTCGATAGAATGTTTACACTATTGCCTTGTACTCGGTAAATTGATCCCAGATAGTCGCTTATTAAGGTGGAAATACGAGTAAGTATAGCTTGTAATATTAACAATGCATCCCGTACCGTATCGGATTGATCGTACTACTGTTTATAATATGGAGGTAGAGGTATTATACCTCGAAGATATGACTTCCAATAGGTAGTATGCACCTACATATACATATATAGTGAATAAACACGAACGAGGAAGTCCGGGGCTACGTCACTCACGACTCACGACGCGACAGTGCGATGGCTTCACTGGCGGGGGATCGGGGGCCGGCGGGCGCAGGCGGCGCGACAGGAGGCACAGAAGGTCAGTCGTATTCTCCGCACGTCAGTACGGAAGGTTGCGGCTGCGGGGAAATCTTCGTGAACTCTCGCAGGCTGATATAATAGCTAGTCGTCATAATCTGGAGGAATATATCGCCAAACAATAGCACCGCCGCCGCCGAGTTGAGTCAGGCGAGGTAGAAACCTTAAAAACTTAATCCCTTCTAATTTGACAAATCTTCATGATCGTAGAACAACGACGCATGTGATTTTCTTCAACTTTACACGAGAGCGGTTTAAAACTTTATGTCACAACTTGATAAGTACAAAAGAATATCATTTGGTACTTGGTTTAGTTACACATATATTATTTTTATCAAATCTGGAAAAAAAAGCTTTTATACAACATTTTCAAGATCAAATATACAAGAAAGTCAATGTCGCATTTTTGGCACATCCGTCGTTCTACGATTGCGACGAAATATTAATTTGACAAAAACGTATTTCAACATGTACTCGTATTATTTCTTTCAAACGGAAAACAACGTTCAAATTCAACGATAAGGTATAAGTTTGTTGTCTTTTTCAAACATCATTTTCGTAGAAATGCAAGTTAAGAAAAAACTCAGCATATTTTTTTCCCATTTTTATATTTTTTTGTGCTTAGATCTTTCAAATTTTGAAATCGTATTTTTTAAGTTAATTACCTAATCTTCAACGAAAATCTGAATAGAAGGTACACAATATGATATATTGATCGATGCTGTCTAATAGTTATTGAATTGTTCAAATATCTTTAAACAATTTGGGAATCGTTCTGTAAATTGTTTGACAGCACTACTCTAAAACACAAAAAAATAGTCTCACGATCATTTTGCCTTCTCCCACCTCCCACCCCACCACTATGGAATCTATCCACAAATATACATATTAACTTACTGACACGGAAACCTCACTGGATCATTACAGCAGTATATTGTTGTGTAATTAAAGTGTAACTGTTTGTTCCTTGGAAATAAAATAAAAAAAATACATTTGTATATTTTCTAAATGTGGGCGCCAGCGCTAGTTGACACAAGTTTGACAGTTTGTATTGCCCGTTTTGTGAGACAGTTAATTGAAATATAAAAACAAGTCCGCGAGGCAATAGGCCTGTTTCTCCGTAACTTGTCTTCCTCGAAGCGGCTCTGCACGCTGGCCGATACGTCGGCCAGTACACGTTGTACAGGCCACACGTTGGCGAGTCGTTCGGTATCTGTCAGTGGGGGCCGATGTGCGGACGTCAAAAGCTCACAAAAAATCACGTGCTCCTGGTAGTTAGTAGCTTACTAAAACTTGGGACCAACGCATAGACTTATTGTCAACCGTTCAGCCAGTGCCCTTTAATCTTTGTAGAAAAACCGACAACAGACGGATCACGCGCCAGCGCATGTGCCAGCGCGTGTGCCAGCTCTGCTAGCCACAAATACCCCCCCCCCCCTCCCCCCAACACGTTTCCCGACATATTGTCCGGCGCATTGGCCAGCGTGTAGATCCGCCTTTCCAAATTTTATTATTAATATTGCCCGAACGAAGATTCGGTCTCGTGTTCAAAGGACGAGAACACCATTATTTAAGGAATGTATTTTATGAAGGTGGATTTTCATTTAGTCGGGGTAAATAATGAGTTATGCGGCTTAAGCGTTTCCTTCGAGTTATTCGCATAGCTTTATAATAACGATGGAACTTTAGTAATGTTATAATTAGTTTTATGATACGAAATAACGTTATTTACAAACTGTTTTTGGGTTTACATATTACACCCTCGCGCCTCACGCCTCGGTAGGATGTTCTTCTTTGTCCTGTGATGTTTACTGTTCCCGTAGCGCGACTGTATACTGTAGCCGTAGAGGAGTCTTGTAAGCGGTATGCGGTGCGGTATACACATTAACAATAACTACACCCAGCGTAAGTTATTCTAAGTGGAATACATTTTTATTGGACCAAAATAACATTAGAAATAAAACTAAATATTTAAGGCGTTAATGAGGACAACATAATTATCAGGAAAGGAACCCTCGAGCGATGGCTCGATATTATGAGAGAATAATACTCTCCAATAGCGAGAGTATTAGCACTTAAAATGCATAGCGCGCACCCTGCCACAGTTTCATCGTCCATTGTATAGAAAGACAAATGACAAGTGCGGAGCGTCGCGATTAATTGCGCGAGTAGAGCAGTGTGTGGGCAGAGAGGGTGACATCGGGCGAGAGGGCGGCAGCGCGAGGAGCAAAGTGATGAGCAGCGCAAGGAGCATAGTGCGGCGGGGGTATTAAGCATAGTTTCACTGATGTGAAAGATGTCGATCTCCAAAATGATCATACTCAGCAGCCTGACTATTCTTTTAATCGGCATAACCAGAAGCAGGTTGTTTCTGGAAGTAGGAAATTAAAACAGTATGTGCTGACGCTGTCGGAGATACCCATCAGGATCATAAAACATTATACTCAGCAAAATGGCTCAGTTCTCGATACAACCTCTTATCATCCTGAAAAGGGGGTCAGTGTGAGCCCATCCCTTCTAAGTTGCAAACTGTCGGTCCGCAGTACGGCCGAGGGAAATGCAGCGGGATAGAAGCGCGGATAACTACCATACTCCCTCACGTAGAGATACTTCAGATTTTTTTATGAACCTTCTCCAACATTGGAAATCTGATAAACCGACAGTTTTAAAAAGCGGAATTAAAACTTAGTTGGCGGACGTTGGAAGTAAGGAATCAGAAAATTTGCTAAGGATAGTAATCTAAATACTACACAATTCCATCGAATCATTTATAAATCTATTCTATTTTTGTTTTCTCTTTTGGGCTATAACTTTTTTTCCATTTCTTCAATATTATTTTTATTTATAGGAAATATATTCGATAACCACATTTGCCGCAACAAATCGGTTTCTTAGAACAGGCATCGGCTCATATAAGAACCGATTGCAACATTAGGCATACTAATATTTCTGACTTGCCGACCCTTCGTATACTGAGCTTACTCCTAGTACAAGCAAAATATGTAAGAGTGTTTTTTGTGCCATTTTGTCTAATATGAAATGTACGTATAAATAAATGAGGGAATATCTCGCCTCGTGTGGACTCAATGTCACAGAACCACTCTCAAGCCTGCTCCGAACGTCCGAACCAACAAGTTGTGCAGGATTCTGAATCTATATTAAAATAAATATATAATAGTTTTAAAAAAACATGCTTCGCTGTTTTTAAAGTTTACTAGATAATAATTCAACATTCAAAAATATAAAACTGAGACTCGTTCGTTATGTGTAAAGACGTCGACAATTATAGAAAATGATTTGATTAATAATAATGCAACCTAGGGGATGAATTTCAGTGTTTTATATACAAACATTTGGATGAATTCGAAATATTGTAACCGAAACATATCAAAATTTAAAATAATGGTCAAGACATATGTGATAAACAATTTATAAATTAAATATATTTGCAATGTTAGAACACACATAACAATATGTATGATATGTGTGCCCTACTTTAAGATTTAAATATAAAAAAATAAAAAAATAAAAATAATGTGTTGGAATTAAAAGTAAGGTGACTATTACCGAAACGGTGAAATAAATCATTCTGATGTTACTCGTACTTGAATACCCGGCACTGAAAGTTGCAGAATGTATTTACAGGTTTTACCGTAAATGGGTCTTTAACTCCAGGTTCGAGATTCTTCGTCGGTATTTACTATTCAGAGCATCTTGTTGTTTGTTCCGTATTATTTCATTCCCTGCATTTCTTCATTGAGGAGATAGGAGCCAAAATGAAGTGCCGTATGAATGAAAATATAGAGAAGTGCAGAACGGTTACGGTTAAAACTTGAGTGCTTTGGGCGTGCGATGAGAGGCGGAAAATATAGCTTTATCACGAGGCAACTACGGGGATGGTGCAGGAAGATGGTGCAGGTGCCCATCTCTCGGCTGAAGAACTAGCGACACTGGTTCCATTGCAGAACTCCATCGGCGAGAGGAACGATAAGAAGAAACTGTAAAATGTCACTAATTCAGAAATCGCACCGACTATTTCCATTATAGATTGAGTTTTTCTACTGACATTTCTTGTTGAAACTGCATTTTAATAATAATAATAAAATACGTAAATATGTTCTTTTATTCGTAATTTTTACCAGTGACCGGGTTTCGTCGTGACCGACATCCTCAGACTGGTGAGAGACTAAACAAATTTCTATGTTATATACGAGTGTTTGTTTAGTCTCCCGCCAGTATGACGATGTCGGTTACGACGAAACCCGGTCACTGGTAAAAATTATAAATAAAAGTGGAATAAAACTATACGCGTATTTTTAATATTACATTTTCTTTATTTTAAGAAATAAATAAAACAAACGTGACAGTGCGATTAGAATTGTTCAAAGGTATTAAATTCTCGCGAGAAGTGAAACCGACCTTCTACCATCCTATAGAAAATATAATATCTATAAACATACTAGTTTATGTCTATGTAAGGTGCATGTTCCTTTTAAAGACTTCGTTAATCCGTTTTAGAAAAGATATAAAGGAAACTTTGTTCCTACGAAAGAAATCACAGAGCTGACTACCCGTCGATTAAATCTAAAATCGATCGCAGGTTCGTTGTCAATACGATAAAAGCGTACGCTCTCTGTGGATTCACTATTCAGAGTTCACACAAACCAAATTTACAAATAACATTATTTAGTCGGGTATATATAAAATTAATTCGAAGATATCGAATCTATAAAGAAATACCGTTATTTTAAAACTTTTAAAAGTAAAATTGACAAAACACCATGCTTTATGTAGGTGACTTTCACTACGCATGCTGATTTCGCACGAAACTGTAATTTTCAGACATCAAATATGTTTCTATGGGATCTATTTCTAAGTCGCACATAAACCAACATAACTATCACGACTTTACATTTTTCAAACTATAGTTTTAAAACTATTTCACTTAAATATTCACAGCTGAATATTTAGGTTCTAACGTGGATATAATTAAACGTAAAAATACGTTAGGCATTTTTATTTCATTAAAAAATGTCGAACATCAATTATATTTCTACTTCAAAATTAAAAATATGGATAGCATAACCCACCTTAAACGAAAGGTCATGTTTGAATCCACTCGAAGAAATCACATCAGCCCCTGATACAAAAATTGTTTTATAGAGCATCGAGCGAATTCTAATTTAACGAGTAATTCTAATGAAGATCATTTTAATATGTTTTACTAAAAGGTAACTGGACCTTTTTGCGAGCGGAGAATAAATGGATAGATTCAGATTCATCGAGAACGTATTGGCGGAAATGACGGATGCAAATTTATCACAAGAGCACGAGTCTCTTTTTGTAAAGTTTAATAGTGTCTAACAAAGGGGAGTCGTGCAAGGTAAATCGGCCATGACTGTAGTAGATATTAGTCAGGTAGACGTATAACTCAATACGTAATATTTACGAAACATGAGCCTATTTTTTCTCCATTTTAAATTTACACTGATGGAATAATACTGTGTGTACGCATTTACGCTGATGGCATAATACCTATACAATTTATTCTCATCCAAATCTGGCTTAAACTTTAGAAACTATTTTTTTTATTTGTATACAACTGTCACTTTTACATTGGATAACATATCCATAACAAGATGATATAAATATTTTTTTGTTAAAAAGACATTTACGCTACAATTTTTAACGATGCAATTAGACGACGCCGACGCCGACGCGCGACTAGCGACGGCAAAACGCGTCGCCTTATGTTGTACGCACGTAACAGAGAATGAAGAATTTCAGTGTTTTTTCAATATTTTTTATTTGTTATTTGACTATTAAACTAAGCCATTTTTTTATGTATCGTATTATCAGCGCTGTGATTTTCGTGACTTCGCGTGTGACGTCTCGAGTTCTCTTCCGTTTCTTCTTGATGAGTTCTGCTGATTCGTCAGTTGACTTGCCGTGAACCGGAAACCTATCACGACTCTCTTATCATCGGTTGATTTGGAAGAACTAGTGACGTCATGCAAAGTAGTTCGTTTTTATTAAAATGTTTTTTTACTGTTTGTTCCATACATTTTAGATAAACTTAGCTGACAACTGAATGCTCTAATTTTACTACCGCGTGTAAGAATACATTTTTTATATCCGATTTCCCGTAGGGCTGAACATCCTCATTGGCATTGTAACATAGATACTCGCACCTCGTACGTATGCGGTTGCTTTTTCATGAATAAATGGTCGGTATACTGTTAAAACCCCGTAACAGGCAAAATAGGGATAGGGAAAATGATAATGATGATTTTTTCCGGGAATATTGTAACTTAATATTCAGGAATCCGAGGACATCCCCGAAGCTGCGCCAGTCCTCGGATTGTGGACCTTTAAACCTATCAAGGTCTTCGAATAACATACCCACAATAAATCTGTATTACATTTTTACACACACGAAGAAAAATCACAACAACTGATTTATATTTAATGTATATCTGTGGAAATATTATGTCATTTGTTTTTTTCTCTGAATATTTGGTTTTTTATATTTTTCCTAATCTGTGCACTTCTGACATCGCAAATAAAAAAAATAGAGTGCAATATGAAAATTATTCTCAAAATGATCTAGTGGATATAATAACGACTGTGAATCAGCTTTAAATATGACAAACGACGGAATCTATAGGTTGGTTTATTATGCGATGTATGTGTATTCTTATTTAACCCCATGTCAATATATCGGTAGTCGGTAGTCGGTAGTCGGTTGTCCCCTCGACCCCAAAAGTGTTTCAGGGAGAAGATTTCCACTTTCTATGAGAGCATAATATAACGTCGCGCCGGCGTCGGTTGGTGTAGGGCGTAGGGCGTAGGGCGTCGCATCCCCCCCAAAGCGGCGCCCTGTACACTGTATTTATTGACAAATACGTAGACATCTGATATATTTAGGAAACCTAAAGGTGGATGGCGAGTTCGAAAACCCCCCCAATTCATTCTATGCTCATTAGAATAATAATCAACAGGTTTGTATTTAAACATGTTTTACACATATATAAATAAATATAGTTAGGTTTATGAAAATGCTTTTTTCAACAATGAAAACCCTAAATATCGAATATCTAAAGGTACTGACTAAACACCTACTAAATGAGCCTAGAACATCAAAGTTTGTCAGTGAAATTTCTTAGCGGAAGTTCATTGTAATTTATTGTAGAAATAAAGGCTTTGGTGGTGCTTTGATCTTCATATCGCTAGCCCAAAACAACAGTGAGATTAACCCGAAATTTCACATTTATACGGAGGCGATACGGTTGGCTGGGTCGTATACTGCGGATGCCTTCTGAGAGTCTTAACCACGCTTGCCTGTTTTACGAGGGATCTCGACGTCCTGGACGTCCGCAGTTAATGTAACAACTACGGGACGCGAAGCTGACTTGGGAGGACGCGAGGGAGCTGGCAGCCGACAGAGATACCTGGAAGCTCTTTGTGGACACCGTATCTTCCAACTAGGTAGCGGACGTGGAATGGTGATGATCATGATGAGATAAACATGCAGATATGTTAATAAATTAAATAAACCAATGATTTTAAATAGTAAAATATGGAAGTTAGATAGTTTACCTATTTAAAAATAAAATATTCACAATCTTTGTACTTTCAATAATTTAATTCAGTCAGACCCTTTGCAAACCTTAAAGCAAGATAAATAAATATTTGCGATCTTTTGATTTTAATTTTTTTATTTATTTTTTATTAATAAATTTCATAAAAGGTACATGTTTTTTAAAAATTTTATACATATCTACTTTTACACATCTAGTAAATGTTATCACTGTAACACTCCAAAAAAGAGACTAACTGCTTGGAGAGTGACTTATACTGTTGTAGCTGTTTATTTATAAGAGTTTATATAATTTTAAATACGAGTACATGAGAAAAGAAATGAACATTTGATATATAAAGAAAAAACATAAAATAATAATACATTCATACTAATTAAAATTTAATGCAGTTTTTACACGCGTTCAAAACATTTCTTTAGATTTACTTTATATTTATTTATTGATAGTTTTTAGTTTATTGGGAAGATTATTATAATTGTTTACACCTTTGAAGACAAAGCTATTTTGACCATGACTAGTGTGGAATTTGGGAATTTTAATATTATGTTGGTATCTGAGTGACTTATTCATCTCAAATTCTTTTCTTTTTTCTTTTTTATAAATTTGTAAAATATAATTTATTTTATAAAGAGTGTACTGTATGAACCTTAAATATTTTATATGGACTTTCTGTATAGAATGTTGAGGGTTTCTTTAAAATTACTTTAATAATCAATCTTTTTATACAAATATTTCAATTTCGGAGGGCATTTTCAATGAGTTGTAAATAACTCACTATAAGAAAACGGAAATCAAGTTGTCGTACAGTGTGGTTCGAACTGGTTCGGACCACTGACCTATGAGTTCGCGACACTAGCCACGGGACAACCCGGTTCAATATTATCTCGGAATGTGTTTTTTAGAGATATCTCACTGTTGCTTTGGGCTAGCGATATTTGGAATAACCAGCACTAGTCCTGAAGATGTCACGAAAGCGACGAAACTGGTCACTGGTTATTCCGAATTTGCGGATTTAGGTACCCATCACTAATCACCTTTATTTCTACAATAAAAATGAGTCGACTAGTTTATACGTGAATTTTAAAATAAAATAGCGTATGAAGTTTAATAATAATACGTTAAGAAAAGACTAATCCTCATTATTGCCCTTTCCGGACCATGGGGCACTACATTTAAAAATAAAATGCAGCGTATTTTGATCGTTAAATGATGTTAAGACGATCAGTCCTACGCTTTAGATTCCAGTCCAGGAACAATGAAGTATTGCAGTTAAAACAACATTTCAAAACAATATTTCACGTCCACCCTGCAAGAAATCTAACCCAGGACCTCAAGAATGGTAGGTGACCACGCCAATCACTGTGCTACGAGGCGGACTTATCTCCACTTGATTTCCTTATTCAGTATTTTCGGCTGAGAGCAGCCATCGAGTCGAAAACACTCGTCTAGGATTCTGGTTCCATTTAAACAATGCTATTTTTATTTAAAAATTAAAAATTATATTGAAAGAAAACAGTATTTACAATTAAACCAAAATTAAAAGCCAATTATAGTTTTCAATGTATACCTATCCAAACAAAAATAAGAAAAAAGTGTACTTGTGAAAAGCCACTCCATAATATCATTCCAATGGTAAAAAAAAAAAATATTACAATAATAATGAAATATGAAAGTATGAAAAGAAAAAGGTTTGTGTTCACTCGGTCTTAAAAAAACCTTTTCGCCAACGGATCTACACGGAGTAACCCCAGATCAGCCTTTTCTCCTTTCAAACAAGATAAAATAAATATGATATAAAAGAAAAAAAAAAAAAAAAAATACGCATAAAAAAAAATAGTAACATCTATTATTAAATTATTAAAACTTTAAAACATTTTTTTATTCAGAAAACACAGAGAAAGACTAATAATATCAGTAAAAGCTCGAACCAAACATACTGATTTTTAAAAACAATTTTTCAGCAAGGAGAAATTATGTTTTTCGGGTGAGAATAAGTACATCATAAGATGGATGTCATGAATCGTGAACTAAATACGATACATTTATTATAAAAATACAGTTACAGGGTGCTGCTTTACGGACGACGCCGACGTTACATAATATTTGTAGGGTGTCGGAGTAGGGACGTCAGGAGAGACGCAATGTTAGTAAACAAGTGAAAACCGACCGGGGATATTAAATATCACCCGTGACGTCATTCACGGGACGAGTTTTTTTGCCAAAAT
Source organism: Micrasema longulum (assembly GCF_059751315.1). NCBI lineage: Eukaryota > Metazoa > Arthropoda > Insecta > Trichoptera > Brachycentridae > Micrasema > Micrasema longulum. The sequence goes on from NW_028279109.1 coordinate 11,889, forward strand.
CCGCGAGTTTAAGGAGGATTAACGGGGTCTTGTCCCTATACAGTGTGTTTTTCAAACTTTTTGAATTTTCAACCCCTTTACGGGTAAAAAAATCTAACGACCCCGGGGCTGCTATTCCAAACACTCTCGCGGCAGTAGAAAAAGATTTTTTAGCGCATATTTACATACTAAATACGCGTTAAAAAAATGTTTTCTACGACCGCGAGAGCGTTTGGAAAAGCAGCGCTAGACCTTAATTTTACTATGCTGCTCGTATCTCGTATGTCAGAGATTTCAACGATGACGTATTTGATTTTCTTTCTATTGTGGTGTATATTATAACTTATGTATTATTTATTATTTTTTCAGAATATTTTTGTATATTTATTTTAGAGCATCGCTTTTGCTTCAAACGTATCAGTATCATTTTTTTCGCACAAAAATTAAAGTCTTTAAAACGTTAAATTTCTAATTTGGTCAACTCCCTCGCTGTTCTGCTTCAATACAGAAAAGAAACTAAAAGTCACATTTACTCAATTTTAACAAAAGTGGAAATGATATTTTTTGAAGATTACCTCTTGAAATAGTTAAATCAGCCCCTCGACTGGGTGGCTAGGCTGTTTATTAAACGCCAGCATTCAACTGAATGGCAAGGCCGTTCGTTGGATGAATTAACATAACTCATTACTCAACGTGTTGGCCGGTTGAAAGCTAGCCTTTGGAAACGGACGAAACCAAAAGCCACCGGGTTAGGTCAGGATAGGTTGGATTCAGTTGATTAATGATAAAATTTGGTATTTTACTTAACTAAGTTAAGGAATAATTAGGTTAAATTGAGTAAAAAAAACTGTTTTTTATTATTAAACTTAACCCAACTTATCCCCGGCTTTGCGGGAACAACAATACAATTAAGTGTGCTATTTTATTGTTAAAATAAATCAAATGAATTTTTTTTTTTTAAATAAATAAATAATATATTTATTTAATTTTAATAAAATAAAGCGCCGTTCACCCTTTTGGTTAAACGTTCATTCGACGAATGGCATAGCCATTCAGGTGAATGTCGGCATTTAAGGAACAGCCTAGCCCCTATTGGAATAGCTGATGTAACTATTTGGCGCAACCATATATAATACGTATTTTTCTACGGATGGCATGATAAAATGCAATTTAATTCGCATAATATTCCAGAATCATCCAGATGAAGAGAAAGGCAGAATATTCAGAGCTGGCAGCTGAAGCTTTTAAATTATTAGTGTCATTCGCCACACCCTACTATGTGAACCAACGTTGGTTATTTTCGTCTTAAAAATTAGCAAAAAATAAACGGGCACAGCCGTTGAAATGAAATTTTTGTATTTTCAATGTGGTGTAGGACCTAAAGCTCTTACTTTTTACTTTTACCTTGCTCGCGGACGCGATTACTCTGGGGGTCGCGACCCACGGGTTAAAAAACACTGCACTGTACCAGTGATGGGTAACCTGTTTAGCTCTATTATTTTACTAATTCTAAAAAAACCGTTTTGATTCGGGTGCCGTGTCACATGTCACATCTAGGAATATTTATAACTTTTGCAGTCCTAGTAAATGAAAGAGAAACGAAGAAAGCGCATCGCTCGTTCTCGGGCGAACATCGTCCGTAAACGATGCGTATCACCCAAAGTGTCTTGGCTTGTCAAGTACAAGTGCGATTGATGTTCCTACATATTTTCGAAGTATTAATTAGATTATAAAAAATATGATATTAGACATTTTCGCAAAAAAAACCCTTTTTAGCGAAATTTATCACCTAAACAGTAAGTTAGATCATTTAAGAAATATTTCAATTATGTTCATACGCAGGTAAACAGTCGGCTACACCTGACTGATGACCAACGTACCTACGGCTACATCCAACACGAGAAACATCAGCCCTACGGGAGATTGGATATAAAAAGTGTTTTCTTGCGTGCGGTAAAAATTAGAGTTGTGAAAGACATCCGGTTTATTTACCGTAATAGACCCATCGGCAGAACTAGCAGATAATTAGCAGAAGAGAACCTCTGACGACACATGCGGAATAATTTCAGAAATACAAAGCTTTAAAATTCATAGCGCTGATAAAAGGATATACAAAAATAAACAAATTAAGCGCATTGGGCCTCACTATGTATTTTTCGTTGTTCGGAGCGATCGAAAAGTCTGAAATAAAGAATAATCTGTCACTCAAAATAATGCTACTAATACCACACAAAATATTCAGATATATAAAATACTTAACAACTTTTGAACTTTTCTACTTTGTAGTTTCATATTTCTGTCTCTAATCTTACCGGCATCAAATTCTGGAAGAAGCAATAAGCAGTGACGTCGGAAAATGAAAGATAAAACTGGAAGAAATCATTTTAAAAAAATACTTTTTGAACACGTGTCCCCATTGTGGACAACGAAATGGCTAGCATTGATAAGAATAATAATTATATGGATTTTAACATGATGTACGTAGCTAAAACGAAGGTACGTACTAATACGAAAGAATGAAGATCTTAATTATACCAGGATCCCAGGATCCCAGGATCCCAGGAATGCGATATTTTGCGAAGACGAAAGAAAACAAAATTACAAGCTATGCTTCACGAAATAAATTATTTAATTTGGCAATTGATGGAATTCCATTTGGATTCTCCGTGGAATTTAAAGGAAAACAAATTACGTTCTCCTCGATTCGCGTAACGACTAACGACAAGAACGACAGAACGACACGGTCAAAGTAAAACGAATAAGGCGACGGGTTTCTGTTCTGGTAAAGGAAATTGTATTTAAAGTGAAATGATGGGAAAATATAAACACCTTTAATTCGTCTTCCTTAAATCTTTGAATAGGTCAATTTTCATTTTGAATGTAAAGACAAAGGCTTTAAACCTTTTCATTACATTTTGTAAGGATAAAATTTTCAGAGATTAAAACTTTTTAGGATGTTTAGATAACTCAAAAATCGAGTAAATTTATTTAATTTACCCTTCATATTTTTTCTCATATTTCTAGTAATCTCTTTATTATTTCTACCAAATAGTATATTACTATTTGGTAGCCATAATTAAATCAATGAGAAAAAATACATATTTCTAGTAATCTTTTTATTATTGCTACCTATTTGGTAGCCATACTTAGAATTGCTCTAGAGATTTCTAGAAATATGAGCAAAAATATAAATTTACTCGAATTTTGAAAATGACCATTAAATATATCACTTCTGATTATTGCTACTCGATATATTGACCAAATCGAGTCTGTCCACTACCATTTTCTAAGAAAAGTGGCATGGTTGCTCGGATCGCAAAGGGGTAATTATTTATATTTTGAAAGAGAGCAATATCTTAATCTGATGGACATTATACGCATTTTCAAAATACTCAATGTGATGTCCTATCTCTGTTGCAATCAAGTTCTCAAAGTCAAAATCTGCTGTTTATCAAATCTTCTAAGGGCAACTTTTGTTTTTATGCTCCAATGTCCAGAACATGTACGAGTATATTAGTCAATTCTGCACACAACGAATTATTTGGGATAAATCTTCCGGCTTTTCGTAGATCTCTTCGCCACTAAAACAGTGTGGGACGAAGATGAATTGGCGTGGTTTAGCTCGAAGTCTTGCACGTTTATCGTGTTTATGAATATTTTGTATACCATTATTTAATTGCCCTTGTTTGTCTTCGCTACACAGTTTTATGTTCTTTAGTTCAGTTTCTTGCATGTATGTTTATTCATATAACCGTTGTAATTGGCTTAGACAGTATCTATAATGAAAAAATGAAATTATATTTACATAATTATGTAAACGTAGATATCCGATATTTTTTTCCACAGAAAAAACGTATAAAAACAAAATAGTTCTAAAACTGGATCGCTAAAATTAGGCAGCGAGTAACATAATTATACACATTTTATTTATTAATAAAAGGGGCTCGAATGACTGTAAGTGCCACAGTGTGATATACCCCGCTGGAAGGTATGTACGAGTACCTATACAATGCCGTGAAACGCCACCTTGCATGATAACGTCCATTAAGTCCGGCTCCCTGGGGTCCTAGAGTGGCCGTGTGATCACTGACCTTATCATCGGGGTCATGGCAGACAGGGAGAGGGCGTATGGCGATCTTCGGCGCCACAAAACCGGAACCCGCCAGCTGAGGGAAGATAACCCCTACAGAAAATCCACTAATACTTCCCGGGGTATCACAATGGCGAGAAAAACATTCACCACGGCGATCTACAACGTACAACGTCGGAGGGACCTGACACTGTGCACAAAGAATAATTTAAAAAATACAGAAGTGACTGGACGTAATACACAGGTAAACGTCGTTTTGCGCCGGTTCGATTTACGCCGATTTACAATTACGCCGGTTGGTGCCGGAGTGAGATTCTTATATAGAGATATTTACGTGTCTCGAGATGTGTACAGTGAATGTACATTATTGATTAATATACCTTTACTTATTGTTTATTTCTTTTATTGGATATTTGACAGTTAAACATTATACGATTGTAATAAAATAAATATAAAACAACTATATAATTAACCGTACCGTGATAAGGAAGCTTGTGTCGCTTTGAAACCGGTCGGTAGAAAATATTCATACTTCCTCATACTCGTATGTCCTCAGTGGAAAATCCCCGGGCCGGTGAACACAATTTACATTATTTAGGAGTTTTCTTGTTCATATTTAATATCGGTTAAAATTTTTAGTTACTTTATCAGAACCATATTTAACTTAATAGACACATAAATGGTTATAACTTGATGTTTCCACGCACAATTATAAAGTTGGCGATGAAATCACCGACACGTTAGTAACTTAGATGTTTTTTTCAAAGGTCTATGAACAATAAATTCATGATTGCAACGTTTATAAGAAAAAATAGGTAACGTAATTGCGAGATAAAGTTTAAATTATGACGTAATGATAACCTTCAGAACATTGTATCATCACTTAGCGAAATAGCACGATGAACATTACAAAATTAAATATACTGGCTATAATAAATCCTATTTGCGCCGATGCGACGTTTTTACCTGATAATGCGATATCCTGAAATCAAAATCTGATTTCGCACCCCCAAAAGTAAACTGTCGTATGTCTTTATCTGACTGTTTTGAGTTACGAATGCAGTTGAACCACATGTTTTTTTTCGCTTTCTTATGAGAACACTGACGTATCTCTAAGTTTTTTTTAAACTTCGGAATTCTTTAAAAACAATTGGGTAAAATAGCGAGAAGACCACTGCGATAATTATGATGCTACAGTGTTTTTCTCACGTTTTAAATGTCAAATGAGCAAATATTACCATGAATACTGGGCATTTTAATGTTAATTATTAATAGACGTCATAAGTTAGGAGAATTATTAATAAATGCTTGAAAGTTTGTTTTTTCTGTCCGGCAGAATGTCCGTTTAGACATACGACACTGTACTTCTGGGAGATTTTTTGATGCTCTACTTTCTACCGTGAGCCTAAAAATATATTTCGAGGATGTTCTTTAGGACTAGTACTATTTTTTACAATTAAATATAACTGAACTCATTCGTTTCTTGTCAGCTCATTTGCCTACCATGCAAAAGGTCTCGGGTTCTATTCCCGACACGGTTAACGTTAAATATTTATTTAAAAGGGCGTTTTTACACTAGAATATTTCATAGTCCCTGGACTGGCACCTGAAGCGTAAGACTGATCATCTTACCTGTATGAAACAAAAATGATCAAGACACGCTGCGATCGGTTAATTAATGGAGTGCCCTATGCGCCATAAGGTGGGAATGGGACGGAAAGGGAATTATGATGATGATGATGAACTCTTTCGACTAGAATCCTTCAAATTTATTCATAAATAAGCCACTGATGTAATTGTAGACGAAGAACTGCAACTTGAAACAAAATATAGTAAACATGGACACAATACGAGAATATCAATATAATGAGATTTTTTAGAATAAAAAACCCAATTTTATTTTATTATTTGATGGGTAATATGCAATTAGGCTCAACTTCTGACGTGCGCGACCTGGGTATCGTTTTTGATCAAAAATTGTCCTTTATTAGGCACATAAATAATATAACTAGTAAATCTCTAAAAATGTTAGGCTTCATGTTACGTGTGACTAAGGAACATAGGCACTTTGAAGTTGATGTATGCTTCATTAGTGAGAAGCCAGTTAGAGTATAACTCTACAATATGGACTCCTTACTACAACTGTCACCAAAATTCTCTTGAAAGAGTCCAAAAAAAATTCTTACGGTATATAAATTTTAAACTTAGAATCAGTCATGAATTTTTAAATTACGATTTTTTACTAAAAACATTAAATTTGTCAAAACTTAACGATAGAAGAAAAATTATAGACCTTTTAAATTTATTCAAAATTGTAAATTCAATATGGGATTGCCCTGAACTATTATATCTCATCAACTTCAGGGTGCCTGGAAGAATGACTAGACAGGTGCCACCGTTTTGTAGCAACAATTCACGGACAGTGTATACTTGTAATGCCGTATTAAATAGACTTCATGAACTCGGCAATAGTTATTCCCACGTATCTGATATATTTAGAGTAGGGTATTGTTCCTATAGAACAAACCTTTTGAACTTTTTCAAAGATGGTGAATGGTAATTATATTTATTTATTCATGCATTTCATAATATATATATGTATACAGTTTTTTGTTCACTTTGCCTAGCTGTGTGAAACAGTACTTATGATTTTCTTGTCGTTTTACTGTAGAATGTTTTATTATTTAAACTTTCTATTGAATATGCTGTATAATTTTTAGGTTAATTTTTTTAGTATAAATCTTGTATAATTTTTGGTTTAATTTTTTTTTTTATAAATCTTGGGTATAAGGTAATCCATGTTTAAAAAAAATATATATATTAAGCCAAATATGTTAATATTATTAATGTTTGTAAAAGGCAGATTTGCCGTTTATGTTTATAAAAATAAAATAAAATATCATATTATAAAATATTCTAAAACGAGGCAAAGGCAGTGGAGACTAATAAACCAGGGACTGAAATTGTACAATAAACTACCAGACAAAACTCAACAAAAGACACAGTCAACCTTAACAAAAGATGTTCAAAATATTATCATTAACAATAGAATGTAAATTTGAAAAATAAAAATTGTTTTGTTAAATGAATGTAATCCATAAGGGTTTATAAATAAATTTCAAATAAAAAAAGCTTTTTCTCTTGAACGTTTAGTATGTAGTTACAAAAATCATATTTACAGGCAAGGTTATGTTCTGTTTGCATATTAAATGCCCTAACATATTAGTTAAACCGATGCCTCTATATGTAGACATTGTTTCTATAAATAGCTATTACATCTGTACAATTAGGGCTAGTTGCATCAAAAAAGTTAAGTTAAATAATTTTTGCGTTTTTGTCAAAATGTGAAAAATTAGTTGTATTATTTAACTTTTTCGTGCGAACTCTTTTGTCCATTTTCACGGAAACGCAACAATTATTTGACCCTAAACTTTATTTAACTTACGTTTTAGACCATTCGTCTATAACTTTAGAAATACCATAATATTGTTTTGCAAGACCTCCATTTCCATCTTGAAAGGGGTGAATAGCTAAAAAGGCAACTATAAATGCCCAAACTGTTGTCATATTGTATCAATCTCATTACCATGGCACATGGAATGATGAAGTGTATTTATGACACAACCTTGTTTTTTTATCTGCGTGCATCGCTCTTTGAGAATACCATACAACGAACGCTTCATTTTTTGCAATAAACGAAATAATAATTACCTATACGAATATGTATGACATCATTCGTAATAAGTTGAGGTCAAACGTGCAAGTAATGAGGCTGGGACTGGAAAGGAATAAACCTCGCCTGTGTTTGTACTGTTTTATTAGATACCATTAGTAAACAACATAATTCGTAATACACGAGACAGGAGTAGCTGTTTCCTCGCTCATTAAATAAAACCAGTTTTGATATGGTTAGGAAGCACATTTATTTCGTATAATTTAGTATAATGTAATAATTAGTATTTCTTTACTGTCGATTATCTTTGTATTCTACATACTAATACATACAAGCGCAATATTCGTTTAACCCAAATCAAAAACTATCATTACATTTTTATTGGAGATTTCATATTATAAGAAGTTGCAAAACAATCGCGTCGAATTTCAGAGAGCAAATTTGTGAACATTCATAAAAAGACAGTTCAAGAATCTTCAGTACTAAAAGCGAACATTTTTTCGCTGAACATTTAGCATATTTAAATGAGAAGAAAAAACGTAATTTTCTCAGATAATTAGTATGGCATTGGACGAAGTCAACAAACGCGGTGAATCTTCACAAACTCCCATTCAAATAATGAACTTGAGTGTTCATGTTCATCTAATTAATTCTGTTGTGTCGTTGTGTTGGCAACACAAAATGGCGGCGCCAAACAATCGGAGCTGTCGGGAGCCGAATGCGGAGGAAAAAATATTCCCATGGTTACCTGTTACTCTGGTTATAACCATCACTCATTACTCTTACTTAAGATTACATTATACAACTATCGAAGATGCAATCATTCAGCTAGTCGTGAAGTCTCCAGGTGACCACGGAGCGTCGGATCCCAGGACCTTGATAGAACAAATGCCGAATCAGGACAAAATGCTAAGAAAAAAAAAGTTTTTGGCCACGATTATAGCCATGTAACGGCGAAGAAGGTTTCGTCTCTGCACATCCAGAATTTCTCAACAGAATTTAATCCCATTATTATTAAAGTAGACTTTATGCGAAAATTTTTTTTTTAAAGAATTAACCCGCTAACCCTCTATTTTAGAGGCTTGTCAGCAGGTGGGAAAGATAGGAAATTGAAGGAAGTTATGAATAGTACAGACCAATTGAAAAAAAATCTTTGTTGAATTTTTTTCTCGCAACTGGCGGGAAAGAAATATATTTTCAGGCGTTGCCTAGTATGTAGGTGAAATAATTAAATTAAATGAATGTCACCCGCATCAATAAACGAATCAACTCGTAAGCTTCGCGAACTAAAGCAATAAAATAGAATTGATACATAATTCGATGTGTTCTTTATGAGACCGTTTTGATGTTTTAATTGAAAAACAATACGTCATTTTTTAACGTTACTTTTATTATTTATTTATTTAAACACTTTATATACATATACAGTTAACATACATATGCATAAGGCAGGCACATTACCTTAAGGCAATTTCTACCTACCTACCCAAATCGTTCAATTTGAGAAATCAGTGGTATATAAATAATATATTGTTGGTTTATTAATAATTTCATCATAGAACAAAATATTGATAAAAAAAATATTTTTTAAGAAGTAAAAATTGAATAAATATCTATGCTATAACTATGAAGAGAGGGGGATTATAGCCTTATAAGATAACTTTTACACTCGCACTAAAAGTTATTTTAATTTTGTAAATATTCATGTAAAACCTTCCTTTTAGGACCAAGTTCAAATTTAATACAGTTCTCTGAAAGAAGGCTTTTATATTTTAGTAAATGTAACATTTAATAGCTGTACAAACAACGAATTGGTTATAATGAGGTTGTAAGTTTAAAGTTTACATTAAATCTCGGTTGTAATATTACATTTTATGAGTATTCAAGATTCATTTTCAATATGTGAGTAAAATATTCATGCACGTGAGAAATTGTATGAGTAATACTCGTATAAAGCAGCGGTCATATCCATACAGTACCAACAACCCCCAAAGAAATATGGAATTCATGTATTATTGCAGTTGCGGTTTGCGGGTTGCTGGTGGATGATGGAGTATAGCTGATGAAGTTAAGCGGATGCGCAAGTTTGAGATTCAATAAGTGCCTACCCGACACGGGGGAGACGCCGCGGCCGCGGCCGAGACAGTGACGAGAAGTGTATTCATCTCCGCAACGAGTAAATGATACTTCGGGAGAAAAGAGGAACCTACATTCCACGAATTTAATTAGAAAATAAATATGAATTCGGATTTCTTCTTCTGATTTTTCTAATAAGAAGCAAACTTAGAAATGTCCACTGAAGGAGTCACTGAGATATTTGCGAAAATATCTCACCGACTCAATGGAGAATGCTTAGTTTACAGTGTCAAGTGGTATAAATTGAAATCTGTTTTAGCAAGATTTAGAGACGGTTTTGAATTACGCTATTATTTGAGTAGGTAGATTTTTATGTATAGTTTATTTTGGCATCAATAACTAATTTTCCATTTTTGGTGGAGATTTTTAAGTTTGCTTCTAATACCCTCATATTTATTATGTAATACATAATGTGATAATTTAGTGAAAATAAAATATAAAAAAACAACAAGAAAGTAAAAAAGAAACATAACATTTCTAAATAAAAGATAACAATTAACATGGTAAAATCTTAGGTTCGAAATATAAACATAACAAAGTAAAGATGGGAATAATTTAACATAAAAAAGGTGGTTAGTATTCAACTAGATAAAAATAAAAATAATGCAACAATGCTATATTAAGGCAACCTCCCTTCTGTAAAGTGAATTATCAGGACAGTCTGATAAGTTCGTGGAATTCAGATCAGCGACGGCATTCGGGGTATTAAGTTCACGCCGGTATTTCGAAATCAACGCTATTACTTAACAAGGGCCGAGGCTAAGGAAATTGGATTATAAATCAAAGGAAGTATGTATTCCGAGAAAAAAGCTCGCAGGCGCAAAATAAAATAGAGTAAAACGTGTTAGTATAAAATTACGAGAGAAATAGACAAAATTATATTATAGTAGCTACTAAAAATGTTTTCATTGTGTAACAGGATGAAAATTAGCCTAGTTGGCAAGCAAATTAATTTGAGCCATTTGTCTTCACCTCGCACTCTGCAGTCTGCAGTCTGTACTTTGGTGGCGCTGAACTAAACAGCGAGCTTATAATATTATTTTATGACGTTTCTGCGAGGAGAGATGGGGAGATGGAGAGACGGAGATATAAACGTGGGGCCTCGGCCGTAGCAGGCCATTCACGGGGGATCAAATATCATTTTGAAGTTGAAATTGGCAAATATCTCTCTTTTTTGACACGAATGAATAAAGGACCGTTTTAAATTATGTTTATGTTCCGTAAAAAAACGAATGAATGGATGAGACGAGAATAATGAATACTACCGAATGTCGTTTGAAATATCTAAAGGTTCTAAAGATAAAAATGGTTAAATATAAATCGCCGATTACGACAGCAAAATTAAATTATAAAATTGCCCTTTAATTCAAAATCCGTGACCTAAAAAGGCTCATTCCTAAAAATTCACGTAACAGACCTAAATAGGTCCAGGACCGCGATTATAAACGCTATCTTCATCGGTTATATATCGAGACGGTATAAAGTAACATCGAAATTCATGTACGAAAATGTGTATATTTGCATGAAAATTTAAAATATCTGCGTCAGTAACCTGTAATTGAACAGGTTCAGAAAAAAAAATTAAACATAATATGTTTTTCATACAGAAAACTTAATTTTACTTAGTAGATAAAATTGAAGATACATTTTAACTTCCCATTAGGATACGGACCCTGGGATTACCAAAGCATTGATCAAATTTTGTCTATCGCGCAATAAAAACTCGACGTGGCTTTTAGTTTTCTGTACCCGGGCGGATGAAGAATATAGTTCTGTATGTGAAATAAAACCAGAACCTCGGACTAGTGTTTTCGACTCGACGGCTACTCTCGGGTAATAATCCTAATATAGGAAATCGAACGGAGACAAGTCCGCCTCGTAGTGTATCGGTTGGCGTATTCGCCTACCACGCTTGAGATTTTAGATTCAACCCCAGACAGGATCGAGGTGAAATATTGATTTTAAAGGCGGAGGTAATGCGATGCAATATTTCATTTTTCCTGGACCGGAATCTGAATTGTAAGACTGATTACCTTACCTTCAGTGTAATAATAATGATCCAGATACGCCGCAATCGTATGTAATACCGATGCATTACGATAGAACTATTCAGTGAGAAGAGGCAGACCCACGGTGACACGGTGGTCTACTATTGAGAAGAAGTCGGTTGCGCCGGATGTTGATGGGGTCCTGGCGCTCGCGTACAAGCGGGCCCGGCCCCGGATGGACCGGGATATAGGGGCGGGGACAAGAAGAAGGAAGGAGAAGAAAGTCAATCAATCCACGTTTGTACGCTGAACGAGTGAAAGATCGGTAGATCAGAATGCCGATGTTTTCGATGTGGAGTAAGTATACGGTATGGGTAAACGGTTCATCTCAAAAAAATAAAAAACAATAATGCGGGTGTAACTGTTCCCACACTCACCGCTCACCGCTCACCGCTCACCGCTAACCGAATAGTGGCAAATGAAACAATAACCAACTGTAATGCATATTGCGCAACGCGCATTGCGCAGATTCTATCGGTTATTAAACTTTCTTCCTTGCGTCACAATAATTGAAACGAGAACAGACATCCCGCGGCTTAATAAACGGTAACTTGACTGCCCGTGTGCATTATTACTATCCCGCTCACGAGTCGGGTACTCGGTACTGGGTACTAGTTACTGGCATGTGAAGCGATTGAATCTATTTAGGGCTATTTCTGACTTTCACTAACTCGATTCGCGAGCTGCTCTCGAGACGATCCGATCCGTCCAACTTCCTACAAAATGTAGAACAAATTGGATACATCGCGCCGCGCCGTTTGTGAAGTCGTTTTGTAAGATTTTAAACTAGTTAAACTTGAATAATACAATTATCGGTGCATATTGACATAATGAATATAGTTGTGTTGATAAAATGCCATATGCGGTTTATCGTTTTATCGGGGTATCTATTTATGCGTAATTTTATCTTTCACTAGAGCATTGCGCACTGTATATCACAGATACGCAATGGGTGGCCACCAACTAATCCGCGTTTCAACAATTAAGGATCTTGGGGTAATCTATGAAAGCAGATTGACTTTTCGTGCTCACATCGAGAGAACATGTGACCTTGCACTAAAGATGTTGGGTTTTATTCTCCGAACTGGAAGGGTTTTTGAGAATCCCCGTACACTCAGAATTTTGTACAACTCGTTGGTTCGCTCGAGGCTTGAGAGTGCATCGGTGATATGGAATCCGCACGAAGCGAGATACTCCCTCATGTTGGAGAGGGTTCAGAAAAAAATTCTGAGGTATCTCTACATGATGGAGTATGGTAGTTATCCGTGGCTCTATCCCACTGGGTTCCTCTTGGGTATGCTTGGGATCAATGGTTTGCAACTTAGAAGGAATGGGTCTACACTGACCCATTTTTTCAGACCGTAAGGGGTTTCATCGATAACTCGGCCATTTTAGGGAGTATCAATTTTTTTGTTCCTGATGGCTATCTCCGACAGCGTCAGCACAGACTGTTTTACCTCCCGGTTTCCAGAACCAACCTGCCCCTGGTCATGCCGATTGGAAGAGCAGTCAAGCAGCTGAACATTATCACTTTGGAGATCGACATCTTTCACATTAGTGAAACTATGTTTAAGAGGCAAATACTCTTGCTATTAGAGAGTATTATACCTTAATAATGTCGAACCATTGCTCAAGGGTTCTTGGTTTGATATAAAGTTCCAATTTAACGTCTTAAATCCTTTGTTATTTGTTATGTTACTTTGTGAATAAATAATTTGAATTTGAAAAAAATTGAATTTGAAATTTATATTAGATGCTTCCACGATAATTTGTTTTTTAGTGAGGTAATCCACATTTCCTCAACTCTTCCATCTGTTGACTTTTGTGAAGTAAAAGTCAACAGATGGAAGAGTTGAGGAAATGTGGATGTTCAAACATGGGCAGAATAGTGAATGTTACACAGTGTGTAAAGTGGCCACTTAAACCAGCCAATGACAGGTCATAAGCCCTGTAAATGCCTAGACGTCCATATTCCCTTCTCAAAAATGTTTTCCCTCTGTTGAAATAAATCTAAATTTGAACAACTCCCTAGGGAGGAAATCCAGCCAGTCTGCAAGCATTTGGACATAATCAAACATTGTTAAAATATTTAGTATTATTTATTATTTTTAAACGATTATTGGAGGTTACTTCCTCATCTTTAGGACATGAACTAACATAAAATTACTCGCGTTGCTATTTATATCTTTCTTCTTCATTCCTTTGTTTCTTTTATATAATATTTTATAAAATAAATAGCAACGCGAGTAATTCTAAGTCAGTCCAAGTCCCGACGATGAGGAAGTTACCTCGAAACTGGTCGACGTATAACTCTTTAGTTAAAATGAGTTATGCGAATTTATAAATAAATACAGGTAAAATATCATAGCACACAATGAAAAGCGTTTTTTTAAGGCATAATTTAACCAAATTTGAATTAAAGAGCTCGTTTTAAAAAAAAAACAAACATTTAAATATTTTATTTGATAGCTTTCGGATCAATTTATTATATATAGGGCCTCTCTCCCTGCGCGGAGCCGCCTATACGGGCTGACGCCGCACATAGACGACAAGGGTGCCGTGCGAATGGGAACACGCTTGAGGAACACAGATACATCAGAAGGACTGAGGGCGCCTATAATATTGGATGGCGCCCATAGATATACCCGCCTGCTCCTGGAGGAGTACCACAGACGAGCCGGGCATCCGGGGACGGAGAGAGTGTTATGTGACGTGAGACGTAACTTCTACGTGCTCAAGTTACGAGGGACGCTGAGAAATATAAGTCACAGATGCGCCATCTGCCGAGTTCGGCGAGGACGAGCCGGCACACCGCAAATGGGCCAGATACCGGAGGCGCGAGTGGCCAGCTACCAACGACCATTCACCCACTGTGGGTTGGACTACTTTGGCCCCCTATATGTTACGATAGGGCGACGCCGGGAGAAGCGATACGGTGTCTTATTCACCTGTATGACGACCAGAGCCATACACCTCGAGTTAGCATCATACCTGACAAGTGACGCGGCCATCCAAGCCATCAGACGGATGACCGCTAGAAGAGGCCAACCGAGGGTGATACATTCCGATAACGGAACAAATTTTCACGGCGCCGACAGAGAAATGCGAGAATCAATTGCCGATCTCCATAATGACGCCGCATTCCAAATAGAACTTGCAAATAAAGGCGTAGAATGGAAGTATATACCGCCATCCTCACCGCATATGGGTGGCGCGTGGGAGCGACTAGTGAGATCAGTTAAAACCTCCCTAGTCGCTATCCTCAAAGAACAATCTCCACGAGAGGAGACCCTGTTGACGGCGTTCGCCGAGGCCGAATTCTCGGTAAACAGCCGTCCCCTTAGCCATGTGGCGGTGGACCCCGCAGATGAAACCCCATTGACTCCGAACCACTTCCTAATTGGTTCGGCCGGGGCACGCACACATCTCGCCTTCTACTCCAAAGAAACGGAGAATATCTGCCTGAGAAAGCAGTGGCGGATAGCTCAGCAACTAGCCGACAAATTTTGGCGACGCTGGCTGGGCGAGTTTCTGCCTACACTAGCACAGAGGAAAAAGTGGCTCGATAGATCGGAGCCATTGAAAGTCGGCGATCTTGTAGTGATCGCCGACCCATCATCACCCCGCAACCAGTGGACAAGAGGGAGGATCATGGAGACACGACTGGCTGCCGATGGACAGGTGCGGACCGCACGAGTTCACACGGCGGCCGGAGAATATGCCCGACCAGCGATCCGGCTCATCCCACTACTGCTAGAGGACCGTCCAGAGAAGAAGATGCCCCCGCAGCCGAACAGCGTGGCATCGGGGGGAGTGTAACGGACGGTTAAATATGAGAATGAAATGCAATAATATAGTTAGGGCCCCCGGTATCTGTAGGCTAAATGTTGGACCCACAATAAAGGATGAATATTCCACTTTCGGGTCTGACTTTAGCGATACCGGGGTACTATAGAGCAGGAATTTGTGTTACAGGCCCTAAAAAGGGCCTGAATCTAGACGTTTGACGCGTTATTGCCCTAACATGCATATTTGTATTTGTATAAAGACTAAGGACTGCCTTAAAAAAGGCATTTTGTAATTGATGTGGCGCGTGCGGCGGCTCCCAGCGAAGTGACCGGGCCGAGCGCCGGCACCTCCCTATATGCACTTTGGGGGAGGCGCGCCGGCCGGGTATAGTGGGAGCGGTATTTCCCCCCCCACTCCCGTATTGGCCTAACGCCGGTTCGGACGCAGGTAGCGGGAGCCCGCAACACGCCCTATATAATGTGTACATTTACAACAATAAAGATTGAGTTCGCCTCGAGACATCAAGTTAGTCTGATCGTTTCATTTCGTCACCCCGCCCGACCTCCCGCTCTACTACTGGATCTACACCTTGGACTTGACCATCGCTTCACCCCAGGACTACGAACCAGTATCTTCCACCGACCTACGCAGTGACACCGGACTTGAGAGGAATTTCGAGACTTCATAACTTTCGGGATTTACGACCCCGAGAGCGACGACGGCAGCGAGACACGGCCAACACCTACCCCTTGCTACAGGATTGTGGAATACAGTCCAAACTGTTACTTGTACAGTACACTTATAAATCGGGTATAAAGTTAAGCTTGAGAATAGCGGTAGAATAATGATGGTATGGCAAAAAGTATTACTTATAAACCTCGTATAGAGTTAAACTCGGTTTAAATCTGGGATAGCGACTGTAGAAACTTATACCTGCACATTATGTGGTATAACGCTGGAATAAGCACGCGATCTGTCAAAAGTCATATTTTTCGGTAGTCGAAATGGATAGTTTATCAGTTTTTTAAAATAAATTTTAAACAATTTCGAAGTCCCGCGACCTTCTCAATGCGATTCAAGTGATTTTTAATGAATTGTTTGAATAATATCTGGAATGTTATATGTTTGTATGTGTTTTAATTAATTGTGATAAAAAAAGAAACACGAATAAACTATGGAATCCGTTTTTAACTTCTCTTCTTCGTAATTTTGATTTCTTTTTCTAACGGTTTTCTCCATGTTCTCGATTACACTGACAGTAGTCTCGATTTGATTTTGACGTTTGTTTGTGTTGTTATAAAAGTTACAGTTACATATCAGTGTTAACTGTTGAAAAAAATTAATCATGAAATAACCTGTGAACTGTTATTCTAGGTAATAAATATTATGGTAGTTATAGTAAGCTTTTTTTTATATCGGTTATAAATAGTTGAACCGGGTATAGTTATTTCTTAATATAAACCTGGTATAAGGAAATCTAATAAGTAAGGCCTTTAAATTATTAGAACACTTGTATTTACATGAGTACCAATGTACCTAAGTTCAGTTCAAATTCCAAGAGGCGTAATCTGCCGGTCGAAAAGTAATTATATGAACCGTTTAAGTATATTTTTTATAATTTATAAATTAAATATATGGACATTGTTATTATAAGAGCGCACGATATACCGTAGAAAATAAATGCTTATTTACTTTTTTTTAAAGCGCGATTTTTTAAAAATGGCGTTAGTGCCAAAATTGTATGATTTTCTCACTTCTTATCATACTGCAGCCATAATGAACTTGGATACGTACTGCTAGATAACTAGATTGTTAACATAACAGAAATTAGAACGAATTTTTTAATAAATTTAATGCATAAAATACTGAGCAAAAACACTGGTACATATATTTTTACGTGCAATAGGGAAAATTCCGTTGACTTTAACGACTGAAAAATGCATTTAGTAAAAGTTACATTCTCGCGTGTCACATGACACGTCATACACAATATACACATTATATCATAAAGAGTTCTTTTAGTCAACAAATGACCATAAAACGCAATAACAGAGAGTTTTTTCACCTCACTCATTTTACAATAGTTTTTTTTTTAACATTGAATTAAATTAAATTAAGACTTACAATTTCATTTGCAGCAAACCATATTTTTAATTGGTCAATTTTGATTGTACAAGTGCCTAGATAAGATGTAAATTATACAATGCTATAGGTCCAATGATCAGCGCGTTTCCCTAACATGCAAGAGGTCTAGGGGCCGAATTACAAAATGGTTGACATGAAATATTTATTCAAAAAGTTGTTTTTACAATAGAATATTTCACTTTGTCCGCCTCGTGGTCATATGGTCAGCGCGTTTGCTTACCGTGCAAGGTGCAAGAGGTCTCGGGGTTGATTCCCGATACGGTAGACGTGATTTAAAAAAAAAGTTTTTTTACACTAGAATTTTTCATCAGTCCTGAACTGGCACCTGAAACGTAATACTGATCATCTTATCTACATGTAACAAAACTATCAAGATATGTTTAAAGGATGAAAAATACTGAAACTCTTGTATATATCCTTGGTTGGAAGCCAATTAGAGTAAAACTCTACTATATGGTCCCCTTTTTACAAAATTCACATAAATAATGTTGAAAGAGTCTAACGAAAATGTTTAAGAATCATTAATTTCAAACTGCATATTCCTATAGAACGAATTAACTACATGTTTATGATTTTTTTTTGGAATTGACCTACTCTGGAGGATCGCAGGAAAATAACTGACCTAATATTTTTGTATAAAATCATTAATTCTAAATTCGATTGTTGCGAACTCCTGGATTTAATAAATATGAATATACCAACACGTAGAACTAGACCAAACAGTCTATATTATTGTCACCCTTCTCAAACCAACTATCTTTGTCACTCACCCATACCGCGTATACACAGACTAGGAGATGAATGTACCTCTCATATCGACATTTTTAACTCGAGTCTCTGTGAATTCAATCATCTCTTTATAATTATTTTATAATGTTCTATAGTAACGATTAACGAATTATTTGCAAAAGCTACTTATGCTAATGATCTGGTGTTAATTCATTATATATTTTTTATATCTTTTGTATGCTGACATACATACATGTTTGTATATATTTTTCTTTTTCTGTTTATACCCATATTTTAATATTGTTTTTTAGTTTTTTAATTTTTGTATATGCACTAACTCATTAAATTGTTATATTTTATATTGTAAAAGGGACTTGTGCCGTATAATAAATAAATTAATAAATAAAAGGATGTGAGTTTAAAAAAAGATAAATATTTCATATTCTAAAATATAAATTACATGCCTTGGGAATAAGAGACCCATTACTCTCATTTATTAATTCGTATCTTACTGGTAGGAACCAAAATGTTCAGATAAATAACTATTGATGTAACATCAACCAGTGTTGATGTTACATCGGGTGTACCTCAGGGTGCTCATTTGGGACCCCTGCTTCTCAATTTATTTATTAATGATGTTGCTAAATCATTCTCTAACTCTCGCTTTTGGCTCTTCGCGGACGACAACACAATTCTCAAAATATTTCAAACTTAACAAGACTGTTTTCTTCTTCAATCAGACATTAACTCTTTTAACCAATGGTGAAAAGTCAATATATTAGAACTTAATATTTAAAAAATGCAAAATAATGTCATTTCATAGAACAAAACGACTGATTTCCTTTGAGTACCTAATAGAAAACTCCAAAATTTAGTTAAGTCTATCAGAGATTTAGGAGTTGTTTTGGACTATAAACTGACATACAACGAGCATGTAGATAATACAGTAAATAAATCACTGAAATTACTTGGCTTCATTAATAGAATATCCTCCGATTTTACTAATGTTCGTACAATCAAAACTCAGTATTGCTCAACTGTTCGCCCTCTTCTAGAATATGCCTCCGTGGTCTGGTCTCCATTCTATGCCAATCGCATAAATCACATTGAATCAGTCCAACATCGCTTGCTTCGAAAAGTAGCGTGGATGATTGGACTAGAGAGAGGTAATTATTCTTATGCTGATATGGAGTTAATGTTAAATATTTCTAGTCTACAAAAACGTAGAACTAATATTGATTCCATATATATGTTCGGCATACTAAATGGTATAATCGATGTTCCATCATTACTGGAACAAGTAATATTTAATATTCCGACTCGTAGGTTGAGAAACAATGAAGAACTTTTCATCGATCAGCATATAACAAACTATGGCCTTAATTCTCCAATGACCCGTCTTTGTCGTATTGTTAACTCAAGACAAGATCTGGACTTTTTTGGTTTAAGTTTACAACGATTTAAACAAGCACTAAATAAATAGTCCAGATCTTGTCTCGATGTCCCTTATGTTTGTCAATGCTTCTTTTCTTCTTTTTCTAATGTTTTAAACTATTCTTTTATTGTAATATTTAAACCCTATAAATTGTATACATGGACAATGTCCGTTAATAAATACATAAATAAATAAATATTCCCTGGACTTGGCACCTGAAACGTAAGACCGATCATATTACTTTCATGGAACAAAAATGATCGAGATACGCTGCAGTTGGTGTATTTGAGATAAATGCAATTCATTTTACTACTGAAAAATGTGACGGATGACAGATCGCAGGCTTATTCCAGCGTTATACCACGTCGGACGCAAGGTATAAACGTGAAATTAGTTTCTACGGTCGCTATTTTAGCTCTATATCGGGTATAAATTTATTTATTTAATTTTACAATACGCCCAAGGGGCATTTACAAAAAATATACAGGTAAGTACAAACATAGTAAGTAATAATTTAAAAGAGAAACAACGCTTTTTTGTATACACGTAGAGACAATAAAAAGCATACTGCCATGCAAAATAAAAAGTGAAACTTTACATAGTAAAAAAAAAAAAATATGGACATAAGAATTGAATTGAATTAAAAAACAAATTGTAAATAACTTGTAAAGAATTTAAACAAAAATATATATATATCTACATATACTTTTACTTTTATGTGAGGTTTATTAGTAGGAAATTTTACCATACCATCCCTATTATATAACTATGTAGTATAATATTGTATTGTATATAATTCAGCTTATCAGCAAAAGTCATTGAAATATTACAGTCTGGTCTCGGTGTGTTTAATAAGTAAGTTGATTGTAACAGGTTTTTGTATTGCTCTATTTTCGATTATGTCAGAATAGCCTCCGAGGCGTTGTATAATAATATCAACAAACGGTTATGTACCTACAAACATAATGCAAGATTAAACTATACACTTCTCAGTATTCGAGTACTCGAGTACTCGAGTGCCCGGGTGCCCGGTGCCCAGGTTACACGGGTTACGCCAGCAGCGGTGAACTTCAATAAACGAAGGTCAAAAAAGGTCAATCACTTGTCACAAGGGAGAAATAAAAATTTCACGTTCAGGTATATTATGCCATTTCACAAAACGTAGTTATGAAAGATTTCAATTAAGGAGAACTAACTTGGACAAATAAACACGGGACGAATTTTGTTTTGAATCATATTTGCATTTTATGATTCACCCAGGACGAGTGTTTTCGGCTCGATGGTCGCTCTCGGGTAAAAGCCCCGAATAAAGAAATCTAGCGGAGATAGGTCCGCCTCGTTGTGTAGAGGTTGTCGCCTTCGCCTACCATTCTCGAAGTCCCGGGTTTGAATAAGCATCACATTTTGATATATTTAGTTTATCTCTGCCTAACTTAAAAAATAAAGTGACCAACATATTTTTATCAAAAAGAGCAAATCATCTTCAGAAGATTGGGTTGGAATAGTTATAATTTGATTGATTAATGTATTTTGTTATTGTATAATTTCTTTAAAATATGTATGTATTTCAAGTAATTAATAATGTGTACAGTACGAGTATATTTATATTTTATTCTCGATTTTTTTTATTTTTAATATTTTTATTTCTAAGCACTCGTTATACCACATATATGTAAATGGCAGAAATGCCGTATATAAATAAATAAAATATTATTAATTTGAAATTTTTTTGAGGTGCAATATTGCATTGTTCCTGGACTGGTGCCTGAAGCGTAAGACTGGTCGCCTTACCTTCATGTAACATATGATCAAACTACGCTGCTTCTGGTCCAGCAATGCGGTACACTATGCACCGCTGGATACGAATGAGGGGGATGATGATTAGATGATTTACCCGAATATTTCCATTTTTGGGACCACTTGCAACGGATCGTAAATAACTCACTATTAGAAAATGCGAATGAAGTTGTAGTACGGCGGGGTTCGAGCCTTGTACCTCTGATCCCTGAGTCCGCGACACTAGCCACGGGACAGAACCCGCTTCGAATTGGTATTGTTAATTCAACAAAAAAAAAACTTTTAAAGTTGATTGCGGTTAAGATATTTTCATGAAGTTCTTAGGGTGTACAATATTATATACTCGTATTTTAGAAATAAAACTTTGTTTAATTTAATAAACTAAATGTTTATAATTTGGTAGACATCATTATTTTGATAATTCTCCAATCGTCAGACTACGCCGGCTCGGAAACGAGTATGGAGAAGTTGATATGTTTCGTTTTCCTTTGTCAGTTTTTAGAGTAAAAATTCTTACGGCGATAAAACCAAAATAATTTACATTTCTTGAATGCTGTAAAAACGACTGTGACTTTTTCTATTTTACTTGAATAATACCTACTGTAAACTTATTTTTTTCCCCTAAAACTGTTATGATTTTTCAAATACTTTTAATTATGAACTTACCTACTTTTTTGAAATATTTTTATATTTAAAGCATAATGTTATTCGATATTAAAAAAAAACATTTTATTAGATAAGTACCTACTTACTTACATATAAACTAAATATACCATAAGAATCTATAATTTATATTTTATACCTGTCATGTAAAAGCCCTCTGGGCGTATACAGATAATAAATAAATATTTTTTATATAAATTAAAAGTATTTCAAGAATTGTATCTTGAAGAGAAAAATTAATTTCATTTACAACTTGGGTAGGTAGAAATAAATTGCCTTAAGGCAATATGCCCGCCCTTATTCGTATGTATGTAAACTATATATGTATATTAGGGTGGGCCAATATTTTTTTTTTCTCCTTATTTTGAAATGAAAGAGGTCTAAAAAGTTGCCTTTTTGATTACTCGGAATGAAAAAAATATTTTTAAAAAAATTCGGTACTACTTCTTGAAGTTTTCGAAAAAGTCGATTTTTTGCGCTGAACCGGCTGTCATTTCGTATTTAAGTAAGAAAATCAGTCCAAATAAATGTTATAATGTGCATTAAACCTTATTAAATAAGCATCCAAGGGCGCACTTTCTTTTGTAATAAATGGGTAGCATTGTTTTAATGCGCCATTGTTTTCGTCAATATTAGCCAGGCGCTCAACGGAATCAGTTCCGCGGAGTGTATACTTTGTGCATTTCAGTAGTTTTAAAATTTGTAATGTGATTGAGTTTTATCTTTACTAACAAAAACATAATTTTATCAATGTAGATAATTAACAAAATGTTCCGACAGGGATAAACTTCAAACTTCGGTTGAGGGCCAAAAGTAGTATGGAATATTTTAAAAAATAATTTTTACGTTCAATGTGATCCAAAATGCAACTTTTTAGACCACTTTCACGATGATGTATGAAAAAATAAAATAACTTTATTCATCATCGGCCCACTCTAATGTATATAAAACGTTTAAATAAATAAATGAAAATGTTGATACATTTACAAAAGTACACAAGTACTTATTGTTACAAAAGAGAATGAAATAACATGATTTTCATGATAATATGCCTGTACCTACTACCAATCTAGAACACCTAATACATATTAAGAAAAGCTGTTTTTCAGTATCTACGTTCTTAACTTTGGACTATTAACTGTCATTTTATGTCAAAACCTCCCGAGACTTCTTCCGGCTCCGGGCAGTCCGGGTCCGGGTCCCGGGTACAGAACTCGCACATTACAATTCACAGTTTACAGAGTAGGGAAGGGTTGGGCAAGATGACCCGCGGGGAGAATTGGACAATATTCCAACTTTACTACTAAACGGGTCAAATGACCCGACCGTGTTTTGCACAATAACCGTTACGCCCCAGATACCCATTACATATAACTTCCAATCTTAACTTGAGAGAATATGTTTGCATATTGTGATACACATTTTCTGTGAACAAAAAAAACGTTTTACTCTTATTTTAATTCAGATTTGCGTTTTTTTCGAGCAAACCTTATTTACTGGCACCTCATTTTATACTGTTTTTTTTACACGGTCACAGAATTACAGAAAAAAATTTTTTGAAGATTAAGCAATGCGTAATAGTAATATAATTTTACGGGCCAAACATGGCCCCGTGCTGTGTTCAGAACCACTCTGGTCGGTGCCGCCGCTCTGGAAAGGCCATTTTGCTGACAAGACACCACATCTCGCTGTCATTGTCGGTCCACCATTCCATCTTTTAGCCGACCGTCGCCGTGCTTTTAAAAATACGTACTCTTTTTTGCCGAACTCTGCTCTCCTTGTTATGTTCATTACTTTGTTATAAGTTTTGTTTTATTTTATCGGCCTCGTGGTGTAGTGCGAGAGATCTCGAGTTCGATTTTTGACATGGTTAGCACGAAATATTATTTAAAAATGTGTTTTTACGCTAGAATATTTCATAGTTCCTGGACTGGCACCTCAAGCGTAAGACTGATCATATTGCCTTCATGTAACAAAAATGATCAAAATACGCCGCGGTTGGTGTATAATGCAGTGTCCTATGCACCATTCGGTGCGGAAAGGGGAATGATGATAATTTATTTTTTTATATTTATTAATAACTTTTTACTTATAAGAGACAGGCCCCTCCTTTTTAAGTTTTTTTGATAATTTTTTTTAATGTATTTTTAGCCACATAATTTAATATATTGGTAATAGTAAATAATCTTTGTTAAGTATTTTCATGTCACGCCATATTTAACAATCAGGTACAATAAATAGGAAAGAATTATTATTTTGAAAATTCTTGATTGATTTTTGTGCAAGGAAACTTATCCAGCATTGTTCTTTTTAAGCATACTTTTTTTTTACACGGTTCTTTATGTAACGTATCCCCCGAGTAAAAAGAGGTATCAGTGTTTTTGCTTGGACAAAGAAATTACCTAAATATTATACACTAAATACGCTAAATAAAGCAGATTTAATAAGTCTTTCTTTTCATTATAGTATACGGTTTTAAAAATAACGTTTTTTAAATGTTTGGGATTAGCTGTTGTAGCTGTTTGCGTATGTTCTGCCTTATACGAATACCTAAAGCTGTGCTTTTTTTATTTTAAACCGGGTGAAAATTATGAACAATTTCTTTTTTTCAGATCAAATTTGTCGGTTGGATTTTACGCATCAGCAAACAAACGCAATATTGATTTTTATTCATTTATAGCCCAACAATAAATTATTACGGAGAGATACAGTGGTAAATTACAATAAAGTTTGGTTCGAAGAGAGAGAGTTCAGCGCTTTTTCGAGATGATAAATTATCTAATAACTGTATTTGTTTATAAATTTGTATAAATCATTTAAAATTTTCAGATATACGTCGACCGATTTCGAGGTTACTTTCTTATCATCAGGACTTAAGCTCGAAGTTACTTCTAAACTGGTCGACGTGTAACTAAAAGTTAAAGTGGTTTATACAAATTCACATATAAATAGTGTTAAATGTCATATCACAAAAAGAAAAATGTTTTTACTATAAAATAATAAAATAGATTGCCCAGAACTTGTTACTTTAATGAACTTTCGTATTCCACATAGACCCAAAAGACTATTTTTTTTGTTTTACAGTCATCATCATGGTACTAATTATTCATTGAATTCACCAATTATTCGCATGCAGCGACTTGCAAATCAACACAGAGATGATTTAGATTTATTTTACACCACGCCGATGATGATCAAGTTCTGTGTTTTGAAAAAGAATGAACAATTAAAAATTCAAATAATGATTAGTTCTTCACCTTTGTTTTAACTCTTTACTCTCGTGTGTATAATTATTTTTTGAATTTGTTATTGTTTAGTATTAATATTTATATAAACCACGAAGTAAACTTTTTAACTTTCCTTTTAAAGCACTTTCTTTTTCTTGCTACTTTTTTGAAACTGCTATCTTCTTTAATTTACCTTTTATATATAAATTCTGTTTACCATTGTATACTTTTCTCGTTGTTCTTTTTTAATATTATGTTATTTATTGTTTTATTTTTTTTCATTGGTTTTATTGTAATCATGTAAAAGGTTCATGGAACCGTAAATAAATAAATAAATTTGTCGAGTTTATGAGGTTTTACATCCCTCTGTAAATTTTCCTTTAGTCGACTGGGCTGCACAAAAGCATCATTTCCGAAACAACATTTCTAAATAAATTTTAGGACGATGCTGAGAAACCATCTACGAGTATCAACTGTCGCCATAAAATGTGTCTCTGAAATCAACTTATGCATGTATAATGTTTCTAATAAATATATTTTTTAATTAATTAAAAACTGGGTTGTGGGTTGTGATCTTATCAGAAATCGAATTTGTGCAAAAAGATAAATTCTGGGAAATCGCCCGTTTTTTTCACAATTGAAATAAATACGAAACTTAAATAATAAAATATACCTCATAGTGATGTTTGACGGAAATGATGGTTTGATAGGAAAATCTGGGTAGCTTTTACCACACTAAATAACAGTATATTCTTTACAGGCAAGTTAATCCGCCAATGTAGCAATACCCGGCCAGAGAACCCACAAATTAGGGTGCGCAAAAAAGATTGATTGACTACGTAATAAAATGAGACGAGTTAAACTTGTTTTTTGTCTGACTTCGGTATCTTATTATTCCGTAGCCTTTGTACTTCTAATTTCGCATCGTCTGCGTCTCTTCAATTTATTCCAACCACAAGGCACTTATAATGTATCAACATTTTTTATTTTATTCGGCGGTAACGTAACGGGACGTTATTGCTTAAAATTTCGCTTATTTACAGCGGACCCTTTTAAATGAACTTGTATAATCCCCGCGAGACTTTATCTATTGCGCGGACTTTTAAAATGGTTACACCTTTTTTCCTAGATAAAAATAATAAAAATATATTATTTATTGATAACCGACTGGAAACAAACATTTTGTTATACAAAGGGGTATATTTAAAAAAGAATTAAACCTCGTTCTAAAATTGTTATGATAAAATTACTTCGAAGTGATAAAACGAATTGAATGTCGTTTTTTTATAGCTCTAGGAGTATCGAAACAACTTTATTAATGTTTTATTTACATACGGCTTTATTAAAATGAACCATCATTAAAAAATAATCAAACTAAATCAAATACTATTACAGCAGAAAGCTTACCTCGATGAATTTCATTTTTATGAAAGCACAAAAAGAATCCTGGAAGAATATCAAATCCCACTCACCTGGAAAAAAAAATATTTCATTAGTTTTATACGTTGACAGAAAAACATAAAATAAAATGATGATTTGATTTAAAAAATCACAACACTCAAAACGAATAACATTACGGACATATATTTATTTAAAAACAACACGAACATATTTATTTTAAGTACCTACGTCCAAATGTTGTGGAATTAAACTCTCTTAAGATTTTATCTAAAGAGACCGATATAGACTAAGGAAATAATTAGTTGATGGATAACTCAACCGAGACGGAGGAATCATTAGGGAATGTAGAAATCTAGGCGTGGGGTTAGAACCTCCGATCTCTGATCTGCGAGTCCGCGACACTAGCCACGGGACCGCAACTCGGTTTTGCAAAAGCTATGTCCCTTCTAACTAGAGATGTCACGAATAGTGATTTGGCCGAAAATCAAATATTCGGCCACGCTCTCAGCCGAAGCGCCGAATATTCGGCAAAAGATGTGTGCATTTCGCGCGTGACAGGTTACGACCTGTCTCATTGCGGCCCGTGCGGGGGTAACGGGACGTATTTGTTTTATTTGCGAGTAGATCATGTCGCAACTCGCGACACGCGTTATTTGTTCATTCATTGTGTTACTAACAGACCTAATTATTAAAAATTATCAGTAGGTAATTAGTAATTATTTGTTCATAGTACATCATGGCACCATTTAATAAAAAATGCCTACTTGTGAATATTATAAGATTTGTAGTGAAGATAATAGACTGGCTGTGTGCTTACTGTGTAACGACAAGATCTCGCGAGGTACTGTTTATGAGGAAGAGCGCAGTCGTTTGCTACCAACAAATGCTGAAAAAATGTTTTCATTCGTCACAACTTACCATTGAGAGATTTATTAAACTAATAATTTGTGATTAAAATGGATACATTTTTGAGTAATATGTGCATTTTTTTTCATAATTTGATATTCCATTTGATATTAAACAAAGTAGCCGAATAGGCCGAATACCGAATAGTAGCCGAATATTCGTGGCATCTCTACTTCTAACTGCTCTAACTATTGCGCGAGAATCCGGTTGGATGTCAATTATGGCCTTGTGAGGGGCTGATCACAAATAAAATTGTAGAACGTATAAAAATACAAAGGACGCATTAGCAAAAGAATTTCAAATTTAACGTTTAGGTATAAATTCATACAATAGTTGTCATTCTTAAGAAGATATTATCTTTCAGCGCGTGCATTTAATATTCAATAGATATAATTGAGAGAATTTTTCAGTCAGAGAATCTATTGTTCACTTTAGTTTCGATTACGCATTTCAACCTTTCACCATAGCGCTCACGCAGCACGGCATCACTCGAAGTAATACTGTAAACATGTACACCTACTTACACCAGTGGCGAATTGTGACTTTTTCAATAGGTAAGCTATATTTTTCTTCATAATTTGTACATGCATATATGTACATATAAGTAATAAAGTATATACACGGCTTCTTTTCCTATGGCTTTATATGAAAACAAATTCATCTCTCCGCTTTACCTGCTGACAACAGAAGACGGAATACCTACTTATTTGTAATTTAAATAATTATTACCAATAATCCATCAATTAACTTCGCGAAATATGTAGGTAGGTATATTCTCCATATTTTTAAATTTGATTCATGTATACAAAAGTGTAAAAAAAAAAAATATCCAATGATCAGTATGGGCAAGAAGACATATAAGCATTTTTTTAAAAATATTTAGGACCATGAAATTTAAAAAAAAATATATATGAAAAAAAACAAATGGTTGCTTACTGCTTCAGGGGAGAAGTGAGGAGACCGCGGCGCAGTATCATACTTCCCCTCCCTCCTCCTCGTTTCGCCACTGCAGAAGTAAGCAACCATTTACATTTTTGGTATTTTTTTTTTTTTAAATTTATTCGGTCTACAAAAATAATTTAATGCGCCAATATGTCTTCTTGCTCATACTGATCGTCGTGGTTTTGGATGTGACAGGATTTAGTAAACACCCTGTATATGTTTATACTATTTTTTGTAGAATATATAAATGGTGACGTTAATTTATAATAAATATAAATTATTTTATTTATTTTCCCATAATTAAAACTACTATAAAACATCATTATTGGTGGTCAAATATAATGGTAAGCTGCGCATAATCGATTATATGGACGATTCGCCCCTGACTTACACTTACACGTAAGGTGCCCACTGCCCATCGTGCCCGTTCTCCGTCAGTTTACTTCAAACGCGAAATCGGCGAAATGTCAGAAGTTAACGTTATAATTTTGCAATTGAAATCGAGGGTCCGATGTCATGCAAGTCCACCCGCTGGTACAGCGCGGGTTTAAACTGTGCAACTCGGTTATAAGCTTAGACTATACCCTGTCTGCGTAATATGTAAGTGTGAAAGCATTACAATTTATGATATGAATCATAAACGTACATAAACATGAATTGATTTAAGTTAATAATAGTTTTAATTTTATTATTTCGATCGCACTCGCAAGCTTTTTGCTATAAAACATATGAATTTGCCATAATGTACAATTTTTTTATGATACATGTGACTACATAATTTGCTATAATAATATAAAACACCACACGTTAAACACACAAAAAAAGTTATTTCCAAAACATCAAAACTGACGAAGAAACAAACGGCGGATCTCTCCTTAAAACATATTGAAATAGTACAGGAAACTGGGTTCACACGAGGATAATACAATAGACGGGACACTATTGTCTCGTCCCAGCTCCGCGAACCGCCTCGACTGCGCAAGAAAGGGCAATAAGACAATATGACAATTCACCCGCAGTTCGCACGCGGAACGCTGAGCAAAAATGAATACGAGACGACGAACTGTTAGAGGACGAACTAAATAAAGATTCGGACAGACTCAAAATATTGTAAATAAAGGCATTTTATCTGCCGACATTTTCGGCACACAACATGTAACCCTTTTTTCGGCACAAAAAAAGTTTACACGTGGACAATACAATAGATACGATAATATTGTCTCGTCCAAACTCGCTATTGTGATGAGGTCCTGTCCGTGCGCATTCACACGAGGACAATGCGGCCGCGCGCGGTGGTGGGGGTAATAATTTTTTCGCGAAGATAGCCTGCCCGTCTATCGCGGTGACAATGTCGCGGAACCATGCTTTGTCCTACAAATTGCTGTTTTCACGTGGACAAAACAATAGGTACTGTAATAAACCATAAAATGTCGTTTTGGATTCCGACGAACGTGTGCGTATAGTGAATGAGTACTCATTATGTACTTTAGGTGAAGATATGACGCGTGCACTTTCTTTATTGCGAGTGTTGTCTAATCACCGTAAACGACTGTCGGCAGTGACAATTGAACGATTAAATATTAAGTAGACATGCCGATCAATTTATCGCCTTTTCTATCGCAAGCCCGAGAATGCTGTAACAGCACGATACATGTTTGATTGTGAAACATTATAAGTTTTCCAAAATGTAGTCCTGACGAAATAATCGTGTGATACGAAAAAGTGGACGTAATTTTATATTTCGTTTGGAAAATTCCAAAAGCATTATTTTTTGAAAGACAGCAAAATCTGATGTTCATTTAAATTCGTTATAGTGCATCTGCGTGCAAGATATGGAATGCGGACATTTTTTAAGGTTTTCAGGTTTAGCTCAAATCACGTCCAAATTGTACAAAATACAGCGCAATAGACTGTTTCGATGAACCACGTTTTGAATAGTATTCATTTTTTTTTAAACATACAGTCAACAATGATTAGATTACATAATAAAGATACGGTTGAAAGACAGACCAGCGAAGGTTCTAAATAATAAGCACGCGTATTAGATTATGGTACATTCTTAAATGTGTGTGTGCGTATATACGTATATATTTTATGAATGTATATTTGTAAGAGGGTGTGTTTGTGTGTATTTGTATGAGAGAGGACGTTTGGGTGTGTGTAAGCGTGTGCGTCATTAAAAAGCAAGTAGGAGTGCAACGCAGCCAAATAGAATAAGTCGTAATTTATTTTGAAATAAATTCAGGGACATGATAAATATATCAATAGATGAAAAAATAAAGAATTATAATTTGAACAAGAACGATAGAGGAAAAAGTGTTGTGCATAGTAAGTGCTACAGACTGACAGATTAAATAAATATTTATTTTGCGTCACGCGAAAGGAGACATTAAAATTAATTTCGGAAAGTAGGTTTAAAGAATTTACTTTATTATTTAATAATTTAAATAAATAGCATTATTCAGATATAGAGCGTCTATTTTCACAGGTAAAAAATCTATTTTGTTAAGTAGATTGGCCGCAGGTGATCTATTATTGTCGCAGATTAATAATTTATTTGAGGTATTAAAAACTTTATTCACTCGAAAACTTCGTCGAGTAATCGCCACACAAAAACTTAGTTCCTGATATAGTCCCTGACAAATAAAACTATTCAATTGTTGGTCAATTGTCTCGGGGATTTTGCGCTCAATTCATATTCCGAGGGTGGCAAATAAATCTAACAGCGATATGAATTATTAATAATATAATATTCAAACAAACAGGGCCGCGTGTGAGGTATTTATTGTTCATATCCGGTCATTTCTCAAAATGACAGACGATCAAAAACAGTGTATAGAATTACGTACAATAACATGTCTCGTGTCTCTAGAGCTACAAAGGATATCCTCGTAGGAAGGAAACAAACATACATAATATAATACATTCATAAATGGGTTGTGGTAGCGTGCTCAATTCGGACACCACGTTTTTTACCGCAGAACTTTTTTATACTTGATAATAAATTTTTAACATGTTTGCCGCTATTACTTTTTTTTTTTACTTAAGATAAATTATTAACGATATTACTTATTGTTAAATATATGACAAGAAGAGCTTTTTACATAAATTTATTACAACGAAAGGTTTTTTTTTTTAGTTTTGCGATTTATATTTGTTTTACTTTTTAAAATTATTATTACTATTTGGATTTATGTTTCATTTTTAATTATTAATGGTATATTTTCTAATTTGGATTTATGTTCCATTTTTTGATATTATTATTTGAATTGTTTAAGCAACATTTAATGAAAAAAGAACACATGTAAAATAAAGGTCCTGCCTAAACACAGTAATTCCCAAGCAGCCCACAGGAATCTGAAACAAAGAACCTCCGTTCATTCTGGAACTGTGAATGAATACATGAATAATAATATTTTCAGTTTGTCCAACCAAATGTTTGTAGATAAAGTACTGTATTTCACTAAAGTTAAAAATAAGAAAGTATAGGCACTAACAGGGCTTATGACATGTCATTGGCTGGTTTAGAGTAGGTAAACATCTCCATTCTTCTCCTTAATCTATCCACCCTTCCACTTTCCTCTTTATTCCTTTTAGGATTGATTTAAGGCAGTTTTTTATATTTTTATATATCTTCAGCTTTTTATTTTATTTTCTATAAAAGTTTTTGTAACTTATATTATATACATAAAACTTTTATTTTATCAGTCGATTGGAAGAAATTTTTATTCGGCAATAAGCCCGTTAATGTACAATTTACATTATGCACAAAAATGTAAATAAATAAATAAAGTGGCCATTCAAACCAGCCAATGACAGGTCATAAGCCCTGTAAATGCCTAGACTTCCATATTTCCTATTCAGAAAAGATCTCAATCTCCGTGTTGTAATTAGCTAATGAGAGGTTTCATGGCACCACATAAAATAATGTGAAAGCGATAAATTTTCGAGTAAGAGAAACAGTATGCAATATAATTGGACAGAGTTAATCGAATGTTACGATGATAAGTAATTTAGGAAAGGGAATAAATACGTAAACGGCATTCATCTAATTTTGAAAAGGTCCAGGTTTGAGGCGTGACAGTTAGAGACATGTGACACACGCGTGACGTGACCGTACACTGTCACAATCCGCAATAACCGCAATCAATCCTCTCTCCTTGGGCCCGTTCCCTTATCTCGTCCCGGCAAAGTAACAAACACGACCATCCCGCTTTCCACTTCCCATCTTCCCATTTCCGTGCCGGAGGAATGTGACATACATAATATATTTGTAAATATTTAATCTAGCCGTATTTGCGTTAAACAAACACTCGCCGGGTGACGTACTATAAGGACTTGGAGACATTTTGCTACTTAAACTAGAACTTAAGGATCGACGTGTTATCCGTGACATTAGCCATTATATAGTAATTTATGAATACTCCGTAGTAGGTAATATTATAGCAGTAGGTAGTAGAAGTATTAGGTTGGATTGGAATTGGAAATTAATAAATATCTAAATAACCCTAATTTTAAAATGATAAATGAACAAACCACCCTAATATTTTCACCACTATTAAACATATTTAAATAGACTGTTATTATTCACTTTGTCCCTTAATGTACACGCTTACATGACGCGTAATTAATAGATGAATCATGTTACAATTGCATTTAATATATTTTGATAAGAAATTCTTAAAAATATAAATATTGTTTAATAATACATTTATGTTTATATAAATTTCTATATTCCGAGCATGTTTTAAAATTAAAAAGAACAGCAACCTATTATAAAATTATATATATATTTTCCACAACAATTATCTAAAGTTATAAAACTATAAAGCTTCATTAATTATCTCACAATACATACTGGTATGTCAATAAATACTTACTTTGTTATATTTTTTCCGAAATTAAAATATAAATACCTAAATTCCCCATTACCTATTAAACACTTAGCCTCGCCCTTAACTATTGGTTTTTCCCTCAACTATGATTAATGTACATGCTCTAGTTCGTAAGATTATTTTTATTTTCTACTCAAGTGCCTCGAATTATATAACTATATAAGGACATTCAATCCATCTAATCTTCACATTCGTTTGAAAATGTCCTAACAAGGCGAAACAACTGTCGCGAAATTTTTGTTTTTATATTTGTAAAAATAAAATAAAGCGTCAGTAGACTCAAATCAGTGTTTGATTTCTAATATTATAAGTTTAAATATTATTAATGTTTTTGAATGCTTTCACGCAACAAAACTTTTCCTATTTCCAGCAATATCAAACTTCGTATGGCATTGACGACATCGGAGGGAAGAAACTTTTATTTTAGGACAAAACCCAGGCGTAATGAGAACGGTTTTAACGAGATTTTCGTTCAGTGAATTGTGGCAGTTGTTAATTTATTTTTAATGCACAGCTTTATACTCAGCACCGCTGATTAATCCAGCATCCTCGATAGATAAATTGACGAGTATTACTAACTTTTGAGTCGGAACATTTTCTCTACAAGTTGTGCTATAAAATGGTAATCCAGTAAGTTGAGCGGGGTTCAATCCACGCCCCTTGACCCGTGACCCGCACACTACCAACGGACCACAAACCCGATTAATTGAAACGTTGGCGTTTCTATTTATTTATTCATACATACATACAATTCATATTTTACATAACGGCACAAAAAACACTCTGGAAAATTCTGCTCGTACTAGGAGTAGGCTACATTGACACACTTGATAGACTGATACTATATAGGTACTTTGATGAGACTAAAGAAAAATATATCAAAGTACACAGTTCAAATTTTTTACCCCTCCGCCTCTAAAGAGATAATCAAAAATAATGTTTGACCCGCTTACGGCAGATACGGATGAAGGTCTTGAGATTTAATTTTAGTATAGTCTAAATTTGGCTGTCTTCAATTATGAATGCAATTTAATCTCATTTTTATCTTTCTCAGGAAAACATTCTCGAATCTGTACAAATTTTTTTGAGCGAGATAAACCACAAATTTCGGTATTTTTCGAAAGCAATGAGAAACTTCAGCCCTTCGGGAAATTGAATACAATAAATATTTTCTCGAGCGCGGGAAAAATTGGAGCATTAAATTGTATGGCAAAGTTTCCTGAAAATGTGCGAAAAAAATCATAAAACATATTTTGATAAAAACTAAATACTTCGAACGACGTCACTAATTCGTATGAATCAACCAATCATAAGAGAGTTATGGAAGATTTCCGGTTTGCTTGCCGTCAATGGACTAATCGGCAGAACTGATCGAGAATAGGCGGAAGAGAATCTCTGACGTCACACGCGGAGTTATTTCAGAAATACACAATTTAAAAAATGACAGCGCCGATATTACGATACATAAAAATTAAAAAACAAAATTTAGCTTAGTTTAATAGTCTATTCACAAATATAAAAAAATTTAAAAAAACCACCGTACTTCCTCATTGAGTAAAAAATCGAGAAGAACACCGCAGTAATTATGACGCTACAGTGATATTATCATATTTTAACAGTCAAATGAGCGAATACAAAAAAAATACTGGGCATTATAATGTCAATACACGTTAAGCTACGGGCACTGATAATTTATAAAAATGTTTTTGCTCCGCTTTAACATGACCGATTTAGACAGACCGCAAAGTACTTCCGGGGGTGCGATATATTTCATGGCTGGTATTCTGAACGGAATTGCGCGCGGAGAGATCGCTCCGTTAGCGTGTATTTAGTACGTAAATACGCGTTGAAGATGCGTTTTCTACGCGCGCTCTTGCGTTCAGAATACCACCCTACGTCGACAGTTATTTGCGATTGAGCTGCTGTACGATCTAACGGCCATTTTCTAAGTTTTATAAGTTCCGCAAACGCGACAGAATCTCGGCGTTCACCTTCATCTGACAATCGAGTGAATTAGAGAAATAAGATTTGGGTCTCGTTCACTATCCAGTATCCAGTGTCTAGTGTAGCCGTACTTCTACTCTTCTGCCCACGGGTGACCCGGTATCGCCGCCGAATGCAAACAACAGATGAACGAAATTAAAACCAGTTTGTAAAGAAAAATGATTCACCGCGATGTGTGATGAATTGTCCCACATACATAATTATCTCCAACAGGCCAAGGATACTGCGTTTCTAAATAACGTGACATTATTTGTTATATCAGGTTTTTCGGAGTACGAATCTGAAACATCGTATAATATATACGCACGTGTACGGAGTACAATAATTAAGAATTCGACTGAGCAGAGTTTTACTGCGTCTTCAATATTTTATTTAAAATAAATATTCTAATAGTCATGATTATACATATACAGAAATATATTTTTTATAGTTAACAGAGTGTTTTTTAAACCCCCGCTAAATAACCCGACGTGGCTCGGAGACATACGTACATACTTATACCGTGTGAAAATATCGCGTTGGTTATAAAAAAACTACTTCGAATCAAAGTTAAAATAATTAAAAAGGGAGTTAATAAGGAATCACCACCACCTAAATACGTTATTGCCCGTCTGTTCCGTGACTGCTGACGCGCTGACTGCTGACCTGACCGGGTTGGTTATGGTTACTCTCGACCTCGACTCGACCATCGAGTGAGCCAATCTCGGTGTGAGTTTGTGAGCAGCCGGAGTTTCGCAGGCTTCCATAATCAAATCGTATAACTTTATAGCGCCTTCGCCGTTATTGTACATCTTCTCAATAAATGAATACATTTGAGAGTAGTCAGACACGACCGCAGCGTCATAAAGTGTTTGGAAGCCTCGGTGAGTATCGAGATCTCAATCTATTTAGTCAGTTTTACAATAGGATTGGATCTCTTTACTTTTGAAAACATTTATGATCGTATAAATAACTGTGCATAATATTTGAGTCAATTAAAGAAAGATTCCTTTCTCGCCAATCTTTTCATTCAAACTGCGGATTTTCGTCAGTAAAATTTTTGGCGTCAACGGTGAAAAATATTTAATAAGAAATGTTTATCTTTCCATTTTGTAATACAATAGCTTTTGAGTCTGTTTGCTCGGAGTTGATCTTTTTTAATATTAACTCCTTGTAGCTATAGTGTACAATGAGGAAGTTCAGCGGATATTTTAAATTGTTCATTTGTTAATAGACTATCAAACTAACGAAAAAAAAAAAAAAAAAATAGGTTTCGTAATGTCATCGATGATTTTTTTAGTAATTTTGAAATTACACAGCCCGCGATGTCACGAGTTCAAATCGGTGAATTTTCCTGATTTTTAAAAGTAGAACCCTGTACTCGTCAAAACACGCTAAACGTCGAAAAACATGGCTACACGGAAGCTGGAAATCTATCACAATAATCTATAATTGATTGGTTATTCACATGTATTTACGTGAACCTGCGACGTTTTATAGTTCATTATGATTATTTTTTTCATACATTTTCGAGAAACTTCGCCATAAAATTACATGCTCTAATTTTCACCGCGTGCAAGAAAACATTTGTTGTATCTAATTTTCCGTAGCACTTAACTTCCTCATTATCAATTCGGCGGTCTTTCTATTAGATGTTAATATACAGTTCCCGGCAGATTGAAGCACAGTAATATTTATTTATCTTAGAATAAAATACATGACAGATAAAATTGGTGCAGGTTTTAGCAGTATTATAAATATAGAAAGTATAGCGTATGGTGATATTCCAAGAAATCAATTTCTCCGGCAACAGAAAATGGTCGTTTATTTTTTTTAAGTAAAGTTTTAAATCTCCGCGAATAGGACCATTTTCAATATTTTTTTCCTATCAATATATTATGTACATCCGATTCGATACCATTTCACACATCCAATGATAGTATTTGTCAATATTCAGTACCGGTTAAAGTGTTCGGATTCCTACCGAAGTTGGACAATGTTTTCCAAGGTCGTCCGTATTCGGCCAATGTCACATACTATACCATGGAACTGCGCCTACTCGTTCCTCACCTTCTGGAGAACGAGGACGTGAGGAATGGTGTTGAAAATGGCGTTATCTGAATTTCTGCAACCAACAAAAGTGTGAATTATGACGGGAAATCCGACAGCGAGAATACCTCTTCTACCTGTGCCGGGTATGTAGGTAGTAGGTAGTCTGGTAGTCTGGTAGTCTGGTAGTGTATAGGTAGGTACAGTGTGCAGGGAAGTTTATTGATTGGAAACGATCGGGTCCGCCCGTTGAGCGGGAAAAATATGAATTATGGCGGGAAATTGACCGATCTCTTGTTTTCAACGTGAAAATGGCCGTGGAAATCACAAAAAAGGCCGTAAAACGTGTTGACCTATGGTCGTAAACAGGTAATGTTGTAATTTACTTTGTACAAGTACATACAAGAATGGCCGATAAAATATATGACAGTTGTAATAATTATTGATCGGGGCATTCATCGATAAAAGCGCCTAAAGAAGGATTTTCAAAATATTTTTGTGATTATTAAACACAAAGTTTTCAGTAGCGTAGATCTGCGTGTCGTGTGAGTTATGGTCGTATGTGTGCTGACGGCTGACGAAATTTATGTTCGGGAATGATTTTCAACGTGCTGCCTAGATGTTCTTTATTTTATATTTAATGAGAAATTTCCAGAAAAAAACAAGTATAGGTACTTATTCATTTAAAAAGTATTTTTTACGCAACTCCCGGGCGATTGTTGATATTGTTTGTTTTAATGATTTTACGGACTCGATAATTTTTTTAAAAAAACCTAACATTCGGTACGTATGCAGAATCGAAAAATAATACAGAGTAATTTAAATCCACACAAAAGGTTCTTCGTTCAAGTAAATTGTTATTTCCGTCAGCATTCGTATCTTTAGCCCGTAATAATACCGTTTGTGTATTTATCCTCCAAACATTCAAAGTGGTTACTTTCGTCTCACGCCCCCGCCCCGGCCCTCGCCGCAGTTCCTCTCGCCCCTTATCCGGTAAGTGGACCCGCTATCCTCACGACCGTAGTAACATGTTCTTAGATACATAATATTACGTTCATGCAAAAAAGAATATTAAATTACAGCCCATACGAGGATTTATTTTTTTTATATATTTTTTTAATTTATTTTTCAAAAATATCTACAAAATAGTCTTAAATTAAAGTCCTGCTGAGTTGCATACATACAAGTCGTCAGCAGGTTCTTATAAATTACATCGATTATTTACACTTAACCTACATTAACAATAATTTTACTTGAAAAACAATTACAGATTACATTATGAAAAATTAAAAACTATCACTAATACAAAAAACTTTTTTCTAATAACCATAATTTGAGCAAACGTCGCACTCTTGTATTTAACTCAGTATTTTTAATATTGCTTGGTAACATGTTAAATATTTTAGTTATACTGTATTGCAGTGTCCTTTTGCCATATTTATTGCAGTATCTAGGAACAGCTAGCCCTTCCATACTAGTAAACCTGGTGTTGTAATCATGTACCAACTTGAGTTTATACTCGGAGTGCGATGCATGCTGACAAATTAATTTGTACCAAAGTAGAGCCCTAACAGATAATTTATTTACAGATTTATACATTAATGATATTGAAATATTGTGTCTCTGGCGGTATACATCTTTATGTAGTAGCAATTTGATCATAGAATTTTGCAAGGTTTGAATAAAATTAATATTAGTTTCACTACAACAGAGAAAATAAATTGGATTTCCGTAGCTAGTGCAATATTCACATATCCCCGTTTATTCATTTACATTCAAAGTCTATGTCAACATCTAAAATGGAAGATTATCTTCCCGCATAATATTGTTATCGAATCTATGTACATACTAAAAACAACACTTCATAGTTACTATCGATTTTAATGTATGCTTCAGTAGCGCGGTATCATATCGTACATAAGCTTTAATGTATCGTAATTTATTTTTAAACATTGACAGTTTTATTATAAATAACTTTCGCCACGATTCGATCATTTCAATTTTAATTTTTAAATAATATATATTTATATGAAATTTTATTCGCATCGTATTACGAGTATCCCGACAACAAAGGCGATGCGATGCGTACAAATGTGTCCACATCGAATGAATGAAATATTGGGGATCGGCTGTCAACTATGTGTTACAGGCGTTTCCTACAATATTTTGTACACATCGCCAAGAGAGAACTAGACAGCCTCGAAAAGCGTGTCGTGATGGGCGGAGTGCAGGGAAGAAGATCCAGAAGTCGCTCACCGACCCGATGGAGCGACTCGACTAAATCTACGCCGGGGTCTTCGGTGACTGATGCTCTTCGCTCTGCCCGGAACGAGACTACCCGGAGGCAGACCGCAAAACGAATGATCTAGTTCAGCCGCCATCCTCAGTCGTGAATTCCATAATAAAATTGAATACAATCATTGAAACTTTATAATAACTGTTGTTTTTTTGTCGTGTTAGAATTTTCTATTGATAATACTGTCTCTTGTAAACCTAATTAATGATGATAGTTTTTTTTACGTTTGTACTCTGTATAAATACTTAAATTGATAGTAGAGCGCCTTACGCTCGAACAACGCTCGCAATTTATTTATGAAATCGATGTTTGGTTTACCAAACGCACGGGACTCTTTGTGAAACCGCGAATTTACTAGGTGACACTTGGCAGCAACATTTTTTCCGGAAATGATCGTGTCAACTTGCTTCCACAATCCTGTGATTGACACCGTTGGATTACTTCCTATAGGGCTACGTTAAGTCTATGGAAACATACCGGCAACTCATTAGAAGGGAATGTAACACGCACCGTTTTGAAAATAACACCGGATTTGTTGGGAAAAGTGGCCAAAAATTGGACCGACAGAATGCGCTACAAAACTGCTAGTTGTGGGGTTGTGGGTGACATTTGTCGAATATTACTATT
The DNA here is from genome assembly GCF_059751315.1 of Micrasema longulum. Lineage (NCBI taxonomy): Eukaryota > Metazoa > Arthropoda > Insecta > Trichoptera > Brachycentridae > Micrasema > Micrasema longulum. The sequence goes on from NW_028279109.1 coordinate 52,699, forward strand.
AAAAACTTTTTTTTTCTTACTTTATTTTTATTACTATCTTTTTTACTTCATTTTATTTTTATTACTTCATTTTATTTTTTATTTTTAACTTCTAAGTGCCTAAAATTTCTCAATTTTTAAATTGCTTTTATTTTGATACCTATAATGTACTTAATCAATAGCTTATATCACTGTGGAAAATTTATATCGACTGTTTTCACAATTTTAGTTAATATATTTTCTTATTTTCTGTATGCAATATATGTAAAAGTTGTTTTTTTCCCAAATAAATAAAAAAGAAAAACTTACGATTTTTTCAAATACAATAAAAACAAACTCATTTAACGACTGTTTGCTTCTTTATTTAAATTAAAAATTGTACCAAGTCTAAAAAACACCCGATATTTTCGATAATCCGTTGAAAACGTAGACTAAGAAATAATGAAATGCTTTTCCTCGGTCACTACAGGACCAATTATGGTGCACAGTCGCCTTTGCCCAGAATGATCAGGCGGGTGAACGATCATCAAGATCTTGATTATTATGGTGTAAGGATGTCTTCTTTACAAATCAGCTAAAGAATCTGTATAGTTAGCCTATGCTTTTTACTTAATCTAAAAAATCTTTCATCTGTCTTTGCTGCTTATTTCTGTTCCTTATATTTTTTTATTCCTTTGTAAAAATTTCTTTTAATTGTAATGTTTATAATGGACTTTGTCCGTAAATAAATAAATAAATAAATAAATAAAACCACCTACTCACATTCGCAAAACAATTGATAAGTAATCATTTTATAAATGTAAATAAAACCCGTATTACCGTAGTCGTCAAAATTAACTATCGATAAAATCAAAATATTTTTGGGGGAAGAGAAACTTTTTTGTAAAAAAATAAATATATGCGTTCTTATGATTTACCCAAATATTTCAATTTTGGGTCCATTTTCAAAGAGTCGTAAACCATTCACTATTATAAAATGGGAATCAATTTGCGGTAGAGTGGGGTTCGAACCTCGAACCTCTGATCCGTGAGTCCGCAACACTAGCCACGGGACCACAACCCAATTTTATTTTATTTTTTGCAAATATTTTAAAACAGGTTTAGAAGAATCGGCAAGATGGTATCCACTTAAGAATACATAAAGTAATTTGTACATAGGTATACGTAAAAAATCTGCGAAAAGGTTGTCTTTTTCCGTAGTCAAAAGTTGTATAATTCCGCAGTAGCGTGTGAGCAATAGTGACGAATATGCGGTAGGAATCCGAACACGAAATGCGACATAATATCCTAAAGAAAAACTCAAAAGAAACTTTAAAAATTAAACAGGCGACAAGCAACCATACAAAACCGCATAGCGACCGAAGGCTTCGGTATGTTGCCGCAACGAAAAGCCTAGCGTAATAAATGATGCAAATATTTTGTTCTCTCGTCATTCCGCAAATTAAAATATGCATCTGTTTGGCTTCTGTGTGGCATTCAAATAATTGGCGTGGTGACGGGGACGTCGCACGCCACACGCCGCGTGCCAGCGCCGACGGCACATGGAAAAGCAAAAACAAAATTCAATCACACCTTTGAAAATATTGTATTATACGTAAATTACGTGAAATAACATATCGCACCCCCAGAAGTAGAGCCAAAAACAATTTATTTAAATTTATTAATTCTCGTAACTTACTGTATATGTATTGACATTATGCATAAACTTTAGCACGATAGATCTTTTCAACGAAACAAAATTTTTCTTTTTAAAATATGTCGAAAAAGCGATGGAGACGTTACAAGAGCAAAATTTTTAGTTTGCTATTTAACATTTAATAGTTTTTATCCTTGTATTATTATTGATATATATATATTTATTTATTTTATTTATTTAATCCAATATAAAATACAATACAAATACATAGTTAACAAAAATGTCTATACAATAGGTAGGTACATTCAATATATATTTATTTTTTTATGGATATAGCCACTCCACTGGCCCACAGGCACGTTCCGGAGTGTCAGTGTATTATTATTTATACATATATATATATATATAAATATATATATATATATATATATATATGTACGCGTATGTATGCAAGTATGTGTATTTGTGTATGGATGTATATTAAGGTGTATAATGTGTATGTATATATTTATCAACAATATTTTGAGTTTGTCCAAATTTTTGTTGACAAGGACTGGATTCAATTCCCCGGGGAGCTGTTTATATTAACATATTACAACATAGATGAAGAACATTTAAGAGAAGGTAATATAGAAGTCTAGGCATCTACAGGGCTTATGACCTGTCAATGGCTGGTTTAAGTGTCACTTTACACACTGTGTAACATTCACCATTCTGCCTTTATGTAAACGTCTACATTTCCTCAACTCTTCCATCTGTTGACTTTTGTAGACCTAGACTTCCTTAGTACCTTCTCAAAAGTGCTTTCCCTCTCTGTTGCAACAAATTTAGATAGTACATTTACCTTCCCAAAACAAGAACGAATTAGTTTTATATTAAATACACATCCCTTATAAGAAATGACATTAATTACGTCAAGCCGATTGCTCCAATTTCGCAGTAAACAAGTAATCCAAGAATCCTAATGACGTATTGTACAAAATGACAAAATGTTATCTGAAGGAAAAAAATTACGATACATTATTTTGGTTTTAAAAATAAAAATAAGTCTATATTTTGGGTGGATTGATTTTTTTTTTAATTAGCGAAAATATGAACGTGAAACGAGTAACAAAACAATAGTTCGTTAGACAAATTGCTCGGAAGTTGGGACTACAAACTGAAGAATATTGTTATGCAGACATCGAAAACTTTATAATCCTTAATAATAATGCTGACCAAATTCGTATTTTTTTATGTTTCCTCGATGTTCCAGCATTTCTTCAACAAATCCCTCTCATCGCTCTCCCCTGTAAGCTCTGAAATAATTAGAAACCGTTCCTCAGTCATCAGAGTTAATAATCATGGCTCCGATCGAGTGATGAATTTCAGCATTTTATACGATTATGTATACCGAATATCTGAAAAACAAGCAATAATAATGGTTATATTGCTCCTGTTTTCAAACCCGTTACCATTTTATAAATTCTGCGCTTATTTTTTTGTTTTAAATTTTCTTCGTTTAATTTCCTTTAAAAGTCCTTCGGTTCGTCAATCGATAAAGAACATGTAGGTAATATATCGAAATACCTCAATACATCTTTCAAGTTCATTCAGTTATATCCCCATATTGACTTATTTATTGGGGAATAATACAGATTTGTGGGGTTCATAGTCCACGATCGATGACGCACACACGTGCTAAATGAAACACGAGATGAACGTCCTGCAGTACATTAACATCATCCCTACCATGGAAATATGAAGAACAAAAAAACGTGGCCTATAAAAGAGACCACAGGGCGCAGTCAACGCCCAGTCCGTAAAGTTCAGCCAGTTCAGTCAGATAGTCACTCAGTTCCAGCATGTAGTTCAAGTGTAGTCTCTTAAACTCATCATCTCCATTACTCTCGCGCTCCACAACACAGTGTTGTATCTTATACAACATGCAATAAATACACGCATTAAAACACCAACACTGTCTCTTCTGTCCATCATCAACTGGGACGGGACCACCACATCTGATCCTTCCCGACGCGAGTTAAACGACATTGATCATACAGGTGGATACGGAAAAGTCATAAGAAATAATAATTATATTAAACAATCACAAATTACAGTCAGATTCAATATCATTTTTACAGCACGTTCTCCCACCAGAACTACAAGGACGTCGACCTTACCCACATGATAATGTGTCCACTCCTATTATGCATATATATATATAATTACATTATGGTACAAATTGCAATATTTTATTGTTAATAATAATTACCGGCCATTGTTCACCTCGCATTTCCTATACGAATTACAATGCCTGATATGTGTTTAGTCATGTGAGATTTCATATTATATTCCTTACATCCTCTGGGAAAATTCCCAAGCGCGTTGATTGTACTTACCGGCACTTTACAAAGTGAAATTCCGCAATTTTATGACAGCTGTTGCGCCTAATTTATGCTGATTTTTCATTCTTCCCGTTTCTGTCCGATACAATGATCGCGTAGCTGGTGCTGGTGATTACTGTTATTCTTTTTTAAATTCCCGCGTTTCAATTATTTTTATATAATCAAAAAAACAGTTACACAATTAAAAACATTGAACCTTTTTTTTTATTTGAGATGTCCTTATACTCATACTTTTGTAATTTGCAACAAACACATGAAAATAAATCGTATATTTATATTTACAGGCGCCGTGGCGCAGTTGGTTAGACGGCCAACTGCTTTACTGGCGTCACGGGTTTGATTCCCGCCGGTTGCAAGAAAAAAATCAAGAAAGATTTTTTCTCCATCGGTCTGGGTGTTGTGGTGTATTTTTCATAACCACCCTATCCATATTCCCTCTTTCTCACCTGCTGACAAGCCTCTAAATAGAGGCTTAGCGGGTTATTCCTTTAAAAAAAACTTTCCTTCTGGCATATGTAAGTCAAAAAAATATTAGGTACTCCGATTTGTTTATTAATTTGTATTATTCTTATTCCTAAAAATGGGGTCAGCACTTACAGCCACATAGCGCGAGGGTTAAACCCCGTTTATACGCGGACAATGCAATATTGTTTTGTCCCAGGACATGACCATTGTCCACGTGAACACAGAAATTGCAAGACAAGAAATTGTTCTGAACATCGCCACCGAGAAAGACAGGCAGGTTACCTCCGCGGAACAATGATTACCTTCACCACCGCGCGCGCATCGTCTTCGTGTGAACACACGGACAGTAGCAAATAACTATCGACGTGCTAATAAGCAACCTGCTAATAAGCAACCTGCTTATAATCAACCTGCTAATAAGCGAAGTGATAACAATTTCTCACCATGGTTGTTTATCGTATTCGCGATCACAATGGAACGGAAAAATATTTTCGTTTCGCGATGTATAATCCTGCTGCGCAATCACATATTTGAATTTCACCGGTGTAAATATGGAAAATATTGCAAAACTGCTATTTTTATTTATTTATTTATTGTTAATCATGCTATTTGTTGTATTTAGCCGGCTTTAATTGTAATTTAATTTTCACTTTTTTGTATTAGATACTCCTTAATATTTTGCAAATGCAATATATTGTATTATTTTTTATAGTACTATATTGTAGTACTGTATTTATTTACGAGGAAAACAAAAACACAAACCGACACGCGCGTTGACTTATGACTGCGATAACTTGTTCATGTTCATTAGTGTTTATTCAAAGCATGTTCATTAGTGTTTATTGTGATCGCTCAAATGCTTAGCTTTTTTTAAGAACGTCGATTGTTATTTAAGATTGAGCTACAGGACATCGTGACATGTGAATGTATCGCTTCCCGCACATTTTTTCTGCCGACAATGGAGGCAGAAATATTTGCGTTTTTATGATTTACCAAAATATTTAATTTTTAAGGCCATTTTCAACGAGTTGTAAATAACCCACTATTAGAAAATGGGAATCAAGTTGGGGTAGAGTGGAATTCGAGTGAGTCCGAGACGCTAGCCACGGACTACGGATTTCGACGATAGTAGTTCATATTTGTGTTTTATAATTCGCTAAAACCGATGTATTTTAACTAGAAAAAATATGTTTCTTGTAAATTGTATTCCTCCTTCGACTAAGACACCGGCATTGATAAGGTAGCGTTATTATATCCGTGGAAATAATATTATTTATGGTGTTCGAAAAAGTTTCAATTCAACTCTAGCAACATAAAGTTTCTAAGTATTTTAGGTCGCGATCTGGAAAACATGACGCAATACGAGTAGGAACTTAAAATTGTGTATTGAAATACTTAAACAACTTTCGGGTATAAATCGTGAAAACAATAAATTATTTCTCGAACACTTCTAGCGAATGTTTAAGACGTATTTACTAAAATATTATTCAATGTATCCACATACATAAATTATACGTAGATAATAAAACCATCCGCACACTTACAGTTTTACTGTCAAACATCGAGCAAAACAATATGTATATTTACTCCCGCGTAAGTTGGATTCGTTCCGACGTTTCGGCTACCATTGCAGGAGTCATCTTCAGGGCGAACCGAATTTTTATAGAAAAAAATATGCGTTCATCTACTAGTAATTTGTACCGTGTCGCAGTCGGCAGCAGGCACATTCCGTGTCATTTTTTTAATGCGTATTGCCGAGAACCATGTTGAGTTTAATTTCAGCCCGTCGGCGTCGCGTCGTCTCTTTTTATGTTATTTGAGTTTTTGTGAATTACTATAGCCTCTTTTATCATTCACGCACTGTAATTTCTAGGTTTATTGCAAAATATGTGTCAATAAAGTGTTCCCAATGCAGATTTTTCAGGGTGCCATAGTTTACGCTAAAGATGGCTCCGGTAATGGTACCCGAAACGTCGGAATAAATCCAAAGTATACGGGATCGCTAAAAAAAAACATTTTGATAACAGTGACCGTGAAAACTTACGCACCTATTTATCGAGCAAAATGTTTTACTGAAAAATCCTAAGTGCCGTCAAATTAACATCACTTCAAATCATTCCAACGGAAGCAATATTATCGATTAAACAGTTAATTCTATACAGAGAGTTAGGTAAATGTCTTATAAGTCTTCATAAACCTATTTTTTTTTAAATCTCATGAGAATCAAATGCAACAACTTAAGTAAAAACAAGCGAAAATGCCTTTTTTTAAAGCTCTGTGAGCCCGTTATAGACGTTGTATTAAAAAATCTTTTCATAATGCCAGAAAAAAAAGTTTAATAATACTCTAAATGGGTTAACACCACTTCAAAGTTAGTCACTGTAATTCAATCAAACTTTGGGAATATTTGTCGAGAGTTGAGTATTAAACGCTGAAGTCGTCTGTTTCCATATAAATTAATATTGGAGTTTGACACACGTTTAAAAAAAAAACAACTATCTACCTATATATAGTACTCGCATGTTCTCTCTCTCTAACCGCGAGTTCTCGATTGTTCCATGGCGAAAAAAAATTCGATTTGAACGCAACTCAATATCCGATGTCTACTACGGGTAGGTAGTAGGTATCGTGTTTTATTGACTTTACGAAATTCAAAATGAGTTTATAATAATATTGTTTAACCTCTAAGGGAGAGTCTGTTTAAACACGAGTACATTCTCCGAACAAACAATCGCAGCGGAAGATAGATTTTATAACGCTAAATAATAAAATGAATATGAAGCGCCTACCCTTTGTGTATTTTATAACTTCATTTGTTACGCGCATTATCCCCGGTGGTGCCGGCGGTGATAACTTTACAAGTTATCTAATTAAAACTACCTTACTATAGTAAAATGTACCTATTATCGTTTAACTGATTAGTTTAATTCTAAATTGTTTTAATCCCTGGAGATGGGCTATTGGCACATCCGAGAAGTCTTCGAATCGCCCAGCAGGCTAATATTAATACTAATTTAGATTTGTATCACAAGCGCAATCGTTTTGTGACTTTATGCTAAATGCATGCTAAACGCGCGTTAAAGAAAATATTGGGCGAACGGGTGATTTGACGATTTTTCGTATGCTTAAATCCCGTGGACAGCAATTGTCGTGCGAGAATCGGCAGCCCTTTGACTGATCGGTTCTTGACTTTTCATTGAATTGAATTTAATATTTTATTGTTTCTAGCACCCTCTATACAACTAGTAGCTATGATCAAATAATACTGCTTTAAAAATCCAATATAATATTTCATTTCAACGATAGAAACACATCAAAAAGGGTATGGTATTTGATATTTTATATACATAATTGGAAAGGCTACAGCGAGACGGAATAACCAGCCCACAGCTACCGCTTCGCGACTCCGAGCATTAGGGTGCGAGACCCCCGTACGGCCGTTCTAGGTAGCCATTAGTTCAGTCACGGCGTCCGAGAAGAGAAAAACAAAATAAAAGAGACAAGTTAGTATAAAGTTATAAAACTACTAAAATTAATCAAATAAAGCTCCCGCGCTACCCGGCAAAGTTGCTCGAAACGTTTCAAAGAGCATAAAACGCGAGGCCAAAGTTAAAAATTGTTCAGAATCGAGTTCTTAAAGAGTCAAAGGTTTCGTAGCTATTAACAAATTGATCTATTTCCGGATCCGAATGGAACAACTGATTAATTAACGGGGTAGATCGCTAATTAACTAAGAATCGGCACAGACTAGATGGCAGTAGTACGGTAGGGGGTGGGAGAGTGGAGAAGGGTAAGGGAAAGCTATACCTACGCTATGTTCACGCACAGTTTAGCCGCATTTCTATGTTATTTGTATGTTCTATGTACTAAACTAACCCAGATTATAGCGCTGAAGACAATTTAGTATCTAGTACCTGCGTATTTTAATATTGTTTTATGGTCATTATTAATTATTTATTGAACTGCACTCTGGAACAGATGTAGAAAATAATACAGAAGTAAAATACAAAGTACATTATGTTTATTTCGTTATGATTTGTTTAATGAAATTGTTTAGAATTGCTGAGTGTCCATCGTAGGATTAATATTAGATTTATATATTACAACAGATATAATTTTTTTTAGAAAATGTAACATGAAAATCTAGACATTTACAGGGCTCATGACCTGTTATTGTCCGATTTAGGTGGCCACTCTACACACTGTGTGACACTGACCATTCTGCCCATGTTTGAATATCCATATTCCTTCAATTCTTCCATCAAACTGTTGATTTTTGTAATGTTAAAGAGCTGAAACCTTCATTATTGCGGGTGAGATTCATCTGACTGAATTATTTCACCTATATACTAGGCAACGCCTGAACATATTTTTCAATACAATAAAATAAATAAAACAATTTCGATTTTAGCTATTATTTTTTTGAATTACTTTTTAAAGCTAATTAATGGACGATGTTTTTTGTTTATTTTCAGGGTCGGACCGAGAACTTCAGACATTTCTTAATTTCCTAAATTCATCACGTAAAGAAATAAAATTTCCTTAAGAAATAGAAAAAGATAAAAGACCGAACTTTCCTGACTTGTCTTTAACAATAAAAAACAAAAAATGATTTCGATATTTCGATATCTACCGTAAACCAACATGTACAGAAACAATTATTCATAATTCCTCAAATCATCCAATTGCCCATTAACATTCCGCATTCCATTCAATGATACACAGGCTAATTAACGTTCCACTAGATGATACTTATTTTTAAAAAGTACATAATACAATAAAATAGATTGCTAGACTTTAATTTATAAAATATTAAATCAAAAACAAAAACGCAAACTTATAATTAAATATTTATATTCTACCCCACAATAAATAAAGCAAACCCACCTAAACTATGGAGGCGGATTCTTTTTATAAATTACAATTTTTCTGAACAATTATCTAATTCCTTACCATCAAAAATTAAACCTGCACAATATACACAACTAATAATATAGGAACATTATTAAAAAATCACAAAGACAAAGTCCATAAATAAAATAAAACTGGCATATATAGATCTTCCGGCTTTTCGTAGATCTCTTCGCGACAAAACAGTGTGGGATGAAGTTGGATTGGCATGGTTTAGCTCAAAGTTTTTGGTCTTTCGTTTTTTTGAATATATTGTATACTATTATTGTTTTGCCCTTGTTTGTCTTTGCTAAATAGTTTTATGTTATTTTTGTTCAGTTTCTTGCATTTATGTTTCTTCGTGTAACTGTTGTAATTAAATATAATAAAATAAATAAATAAATAGGTATACCAATTGGATTGTAGTGATTGCGATTCAATCTACATTGGAAAAAATAAAAGAAACTTTAATATTAGAGTAAAATAACACGTTAGGTGCCTAAATAAGAATATTTTTTTCTGAATTTGCAAACTATCTGATAGAAAATAATCATAATTTTAATAAAGACACCAGATTAAAAGTACTAATCAAAAAAGCGATTCATAATAAGAAAAAAATGATCCACTCCTGTCTAGTTTCGAACGTTTGCAGCTCACAGTACCATCCTTTCAAGAAAAAAGACTTGATTTATTTGTTCCATTGGCAGTATACGATTACAGTAAAATCTTGCAGCTTCCCAAAATGCAATTTAGTATTTCAGCACTTCTTTATAAGGGCTATTATTCTTTCAAATAAAACTGCTTCACTTAAGACAGTGCAAGTGAGATAGTATTATACGCACCCGTATAATGTGAAAAGGAGATAACGAATATGTGTACGAGTATATAACATAGAAGTTAGATTAGGATAATACTTAAGTCCTGTACGGTGGTTTTTAAGTTAATTTGTTGTAAAATACATAATATTACGAATTTACATTTTAATCCTTAGTATCAGTATGAAATACTTTAGTGAGTTTTCTAAAACAAAGATTTGCTAAACAAGAATAAAATATACATGAAATACATAAGGTTGAAATACAAATAAACAAATTGAGTTATGATAAAAACGTTACTAGTAAATTAAAATTGAATAGTGTCAAGAATAAATTATGCATAAAGAATAGTAAAATGTATAACTTACACCGTTTTGTGAATATTAAAGTGATATAAGAATCGATGAAAGAATGATTCTAAAAAGACAATTATTGGTTATTAGTGAACTGTCGTTTTCGGTGAGGAATACTTTTAAATAATTTAGATTTTATCATTATTTACAAAGAAATAGTGTTTTATTTCAAGACCAGTAAAGGTAGTCACAATTAAGCGAAAATTATCGGTACACTTATGAATAATCTCATTTTATAAATCACTTTTTCGACACTCGAACTTGTATATAAAATATCCGTGCGGATATGTCGTTGCTTTTAGCACAACGGTTGGCGTTCAATTATGTTTTTTTTTAAATTCATTTTTTGTCCATCAAATGTTTGTGTTAAATTAGAAAATATTTCAACTGAAACTATTAGCCGCTAGTGCCATTTGTTATAATAGATTATTTATCAAATATAAAATAGTCCAGTTTTTTGCAATTATGTTTTTTTTTAATGCATTAAAAAAAATAATGTGCGTATTAAATTAGAAAATATTTTTACTGAAACTATTAACCGCTAGTGCCATTTGTGTAAATCTTAAATCTTAAAGTAGGGCACACATATCATACATATTGTTATGTGTGTTCTAATAATAACATTGCAAATATATTTAATTTATAAATTGTTTATCACGTATGTCTTGACCATTATTTTAAATTTTGACATGTTTTTTTCTTCATTTGTTATTATTGTCAAATATAAAATAGACCTTTTTTATGTGCCCAACTACCGCTATAGACATTTTATCAGAACTTTTGCAGCTTACCAATCTAAAAACTCACCGCTCGCTACTGCTAGAAGGTCGGATTGATTACAAAGGTCTTAATGAGAAGATATATTTAAGGTAGATACTAAGTCATTATACATATATTGGTCTCTGGATAAGCCCAACCTCCAGCCTGTCTTTCTTAAAAATCGACGTTGAACTGATTCAATATTTTTTATGTGAACATCATAATATGGAGACCAGATAACAGAATAAACACAAAGTTAGTGCTTCAAATAAAACATTTATATTTTTCAATGTTTATACATCTTGGACCAGTCGGTTTTATCAGCAATATTTTGAGTTTGTCCAAAATTTGTAGACAAGCACTGGATTCAACCACCTTTCCTTATCTGAAATGGTCTTCACCTCTGATGTAATGCATTAATCTTAATAACTATATTATAGTATGGAAGGGCAGCTTTTTCTAGATATTATTATTTAATCAATATGGCAAAAGGACACTGCAATACAGTATACCTCAAATATGTAACACGATATCAAACAAAATTAAGAACAGTGATTTAAATACAGGAATGAGACGTATGGAGAAAAAGTTTTTTGTATTAATCATAGTTTTAATTTGTAATAATATAATCATAGAATTAAGAATAGTCCAGAAGGAGCGTAGAATCACATTTGAATACATCGGACTGTGTCCAAAAAACCCTCCACTTTGCCCCACTTTCGCCCCGCGCATGCATGAAGTCGCCGCGTAATGTTGCCAGATCGCGAAAAATATAATCATAACGCAAATGTAAGGTAACTATATTTTTTTTTAAATAAGCTATTTGTTCATTTCTCTAAAATTTTATTGTACACGCGGAAACATTGATTGACATAGATAAGTCAAGGGTCATTTAATAAGAGTAATTTAATTAATTAATTTAATATAAATGGATATTTTTATGTCATGTTAAATATTATTTTATGTTTTAAAGATAATGTCGGTCAAATGTCCACCTCGGCGTTGTTTAATCTTAGGGGTCCAATTTTCATTAGTTTTCTCATTAGATGAGCAAAGTATCGTTAAAAAATTGACTACCTTGGCAACACTGACAAAATATCCATTTTGTTTTCTTCGACAATCTGACATATGGAAAAATAATTCAATTTTTAAGTAATGCATTTGCTACTTACACGTGCATTTACTACTTACACATAAAATGTGATCCCTTTCTGTTTCTTTAAGATCCTAGCAGTATTTCTAAACTTTGAAACGACACAACACGGCATAGTTAAGTTCAAATAGAAATTTGCGTATTGAGCGTCGTCTACAAAGAAACTAATGGGTCAAAACGTAAAGCTACTCCTTTAAGAGTAGTTTAATCGCCTTCTGTTTGATGCGCGTATGCGGTTTCTGAACTTTTCTTAATTCTATGGTAATGTATTTAAAATAAAACTATTATTAATGTAGGTTTAGTATGAAACGAGCGAAGCAATATATAAGAACCTTGTACGCTTACAATTTCAGCAGGACTTAAATTATTGTGTAAATATTTACTAACTACCCGGGGTGTTGAATGTCCTTGTCTGTAAAAATTTGGACAAACTCAAAATATATTTATTATTATTATTAATTAAATAAGATTCATCGAATCTCTTATAATCGTCAATAAATAAATTATAACAATAATATATAAATCAATTAAACCCCTCAAACGAATTTAAATAATAAAAAAACTAAAATCAATAAATTGAAACCAACAATCGCGAACCTAATGCCAAACTGTCTTGGCCTGCAAATATTCACCGACTCTATAGTAGCTCTTCTCAAGCAGGCTGTGCTTGACCAAATCTTTGTTTTTTTGTTTCTTATTCGTTTGAATCTATGAATTTCAAGAGGTACCATTGTAGAATCTAATGCAGTTTGAGGCAAAATAATTATTTCCTTTTTGCAGTCTAGTAGTGGGCATTTAATATTTAGTTGATTATATTAAATAATATATTATAAATAATATAATACAATTCATATAATATAATTAATATAATATAATTAATCTAATATTAAATATACATACAAATAATACAAGGCTAGCACAACGTGAAGGCTTGTCAGTACCGAGGTTTGTAAATAAGTATGGCCAAAGAACACTTCATTATACAATTTCTAAAATTTTCAATAAGATTCCTAAGCAGATCTTAAAAGAAAATGTTGACCAAATTTTTAATAATTAAATGGCTAATATGTAACAAGGCTTTATATTGATTATTTTTTATGCTAACAGTCATCTATTGAAATTATTGTTAATAAATTTTACGTATAAAATACGTATGCTTTTAGTTCTTAATAATGTTTATATTCATTTTTAATATTTTATAATTTCTCTAACGTTTTTCTTTGTAAAGGAAAAATAAGAAACCTGCCGAGAAGCCGGTTTCGCGGTTTAGTGGGTTTCATTATTTTTCCTTTTATATTTTCTGTTCATGTTTACCTTCTTAAATAAAAATAAATACAAAAAAATATAATATAATTCATTATATTATTCAATATAAGATTACAGACGCACTGTGTAAATACTGTTTTCCGTTTAGTAACAGTAAAGTTGTTCTAGCAACGAAGACGAAACTTGAAGGAAACGTTAAATGTTATTGTTTGTTTTAATGGTTGCTCTAACACAAACAATACGATAATTACTCGAACTATGTGTAAGGACTTTAGTATGTCCAATGAAAACATTCTTATGAAAATTGAGCTATCGAGGATCAGGCCAGCCACCATTAAACCCGAAACCTTTTGTGTCGAGGTCGAGACTCGAGACTCGATACATGTCATTCCGGTCACTCGTCAATCGTCACTGTTACCCCGGCCTAGTCGGAGAACACAGGTGAATACCGCGGTGACCGAGAGATGACCTTCAATACTCAAAACATGTCCATTTTCATTTAACTGTTTAATACGAATACGGTTTTCTGCTCCTTAGTCAATGTACTCTCAATGAGGAAGTTCAGCCCTACGGTAAATTGGATATAAACAATGTATTCTTACGCGCGGTGAAAATTAGAGCATTAAATTGTACGGCGAAGTTTAGTAGAAAACAATAAATAAATGGTTTCAATAAAAACGAACTACTTGCATGGCGTCACTGGTTCTTCATAAAAGAGTTGTGATGGTTTCCGGTTTACGGTAAGTGAACTGACATATCAGCAGAACTCATCGAGAAGGGGAAAAGAACTTGAGACGTCACACGTAAAGCAATGGAGAAGTTCGTGGTTTTAATTTTATTTTTTAAATAGATTATAAATATAAAACCTAAGCCAAAAACTTCCTTTCCTCTAATGATCAGCGCGTTTGCCTACCACGCAAGAGGTCTCAGGTTCGATTTCCGACATGGTTGATATCAGAAATATTTATTTATAAGGGTGTTTTCACACTAGAATATTACATAGTCCCTGGACTGGTATCTGAAGCGTAAGACTGATCATCTTACCTTCATGTAACAAAACGATCAAGATACGCTGCGATTGGTGTACCAATGCAGTGTCTTATGCACCATTAGGTGCGAAAAGGGAATTATGATGATGTAATAATAAAAAATAATAAAGACGCACAATTTTTCTCTGTAAATTTTCCCCCCTTCATTTTTTTTTTACGTTGCTTCGATTGTTTTTTTTATTACGTATTAGATCATACAATTTATATAGCACAATTACCGTTACGCCAATATAATTTATATTTACAAGTTACAGGTCACAGCTCATGGCAGAAAAGTCATTTTTTGTCGCATCGATCAAAACATTTTTTTACTAAAAAAGCCGTGCGAATTTCAGTTTACATTTGAGTCTGACAAATCCGTTAATTACCGTTAAATGCAATTTCTTCCAGTTTTTATTTAATATTACAAAGTGAGATGAACGAATGAGCGACTACATTTTTACTCTACGTTTAGCCTCTTTCTTCTATAATCATAGGAAGATATTTGAAAGTCACTACATTATACAACCACATTATCAATCGAGGGGAAAACTATTCCGAAGACACCCTTTAACTATCTTTTCCCGCCTTACCCGCCTTAAAGGATAAAAGCGAACGCAAATAGACTCGATCAAAGCAATGTTATTCAAATTCAATATAATATCTAATAAGATACATCCTTTATCTGTGGAATGGGGATAATTTAACCCTCAGAATATTGGACCGACGAGGAAATGAAGACAACACCAATAGTTCCAATAATAAATACCCAACTCCAAATAGTGAAGGGCAATGCCAAAATTACGAAAAAGAAGCAAAATTAGTTTTCCTGGGTCACCGCGCCGTGTGTCGTTCTCGCTCTTTTGGCGTTTCGGATCGCATTACGGCGTCCGTCAACCCTGATGATGATGTTCCGCATATGGCAGATGGATCCCCGATAAATTTAATTAAAATTTGTATCGCTGTTGTCGCTGACAATCGATGATATGTAAAATATTTACCCTATTGATAGCATTTATTTGATTTTGGCGTAAACATTTTATTTAAGTACCTGCATAAACTTTATTGTTTATGTGGCGTGAGTTCACGAAGACAATACATGACATCGTGCTTAGGATTTTTATTTAAAAATCTATAATACATATTAATATATTTTGGGTGAATAAATTAATGGCGCGATCAATCATCGTCGGTTGAACGAAATAAGGTATCTCGCGATAAATTATCCGCAGCATCCAAGGAAAAACATTCATTATATTATTAAATTGCCAACGCTAAATATTTCTCCAAATAACATATCATCCGTTCAAGGTCCGAACAATATAAGGGTTACCTTTTTCTCGTAAGGAAAAAGAAAGATCTGACGATTATCCCAAAATGATTACAGGTAAACATAATTTATTACTTTGTCCGAGTTCAGCCGTTACTATTGTGTTTTCAAGCGACCGCTTTCGTTTTTTTGTTCTTCTCCTTCGTTCAGTTTCGTCTTTGCAATATTATGACGCTTTACACTAAAATACATATAGACATAAAGAAAAACGGAATGTTCAGACACTTGAAAAAAAAACATGGAGGCATACTGTTTAATAACTCCTTTTCCATACTTTATAAAAATAAACGCACACTTTAGCCCTGTTAAAGTGTATGTTTATTTTTATTTTTAAAACCGGCTTTGTAATACCTCGGTAGATAAATAAAGACGGAAGGTAAATATACCGTCTTGGTAATTGTAAAAATTCATATAAAAATCATGATCAAGCGAGCATTTTTCGCTTGAACAGAGATTTATTGGAGATTATAATCGCTTTAAAGTGGCCACTTTATATGACAGAAGCCTATTTAAAATATATAAGAACTTTTGGGGTCATTCATTGGTTACATTCGATCATATGACGTCGAGATGACGAGTCGGTAGAACACACCGAGTCAGATATTTATTTATTTGTACATAATGTTATTTGTACATTGACGGGCTTATTGCCACAGGCAATTTTTTCTAATCAACCAATAAAATAATAGGTTTATTTTTATAATTCAAGTTGCAAAACATATTCAATAGAAAAAAAATATTAAAAAGCTAAAGATATAAAAAATAGAAATAAACGTATTTGTTTATAAATTACCTTAAATCAAAACTGTTACTCAATAAGAAAAAGGAAAAAAGAAAGGAGGAGAGATTAAGGAAGAGAAAGGAGATGTTTCTTCAGACGTGATTTAAACAGAGATAATGAAGTAACATCATTGATGGTGGATGGGAGATGATTCCACAGTCGAGCCGCATGGACACTATATGAGTTAGAGAAGAAATAGGAAATGTGGATGGGTATTAAGAGAGTGCCTTAAGAATTCGAACGAAGAGGTAAACCATGAACTGATAAGCGCTGAAATTTTTCACGCAGATATATAGGAGCGTTATTGGAGCGGACTATGAAGTACATTGAACAGAAAGGAAGGGGGAGTGATAGTCTCTCCGCTGTCTAATTATGAGCCATTTCAGTTGCCTACGATAATCAGAAATGTGGTCATATTTCCTAAGACCAAAAATGTACCTTATGCATGTATTCTGAAGTCGTTCAAGTTTATCGAGTTGCTCACAGCTTAAATCAGTCATGGAAACATTAGCGTAATCTAGAATGGGTAGTAGTTATGCTTGTACAAGTATTTAGTATTAATGGGTAAGAATTTTCGCAACCTTCTAAGTGAGTGTAGACTGAAAAATATTTTGCGGCTTAATTCATTAGTATGAGCTCACCAGCAGAGATGTTCATCCATTAGTACTCCTAGATTTTTTACGGATTTCCTGTATTGAATATTGGTACCATTGCCATTAAGAGGATTAAGTAAAGATACGTCTAGCTTACTAAGCAATCTTTGACTACCCGCAAACATAATTTGTGTTTTAGATGGGTTTATTAGTAAACCATACTCTTTTGTTCATGTTGACATGCAATTAAGTGTATTAGACATCGATTCTATTGCAACGCTGGTGTTTTCAGGTCTGCAATAAAGATATAGTTGTAAATCATCTGCATAGAGATGATATGAACAATTGAGACATTCTGCTATCGGATTGATAAACAGGGAAAATAGTAATGGTGATAAAACTCCACCTTGAGGTACTCCAGCGGCAATATCAACCCATTTCGATTGATGATTTGGTGTTTTGATGCACTGTTGTCTAGCTCGTAAATACGATCCGAACCATTTTATAACCGGTTGAGTCATATTTAGTGTTTTGAGCCTAGACAACAATATATCGAAATCCACAGAGTTGAAAGCGCTGCTGAAGTCGAGTAATGTTATCAAGGTTAGCATTGTGTTATTAACTGCGTATCTAATGTCATCTGTAACCTTGATTAAATCGGTAGTTGTACTATGGCCCGCACGAAAACCTGATTGATTGGGATCAAGAAAATTATTTGACAATAGATAATATAATTATTTAGCTGATTATATACAACTCGTTCAATGACTTTGGAAACAATCGGAAGAATAGATATAGGTCTGTAATCTTTGACAGAAACTGGTAAAGAAATTTTGGAAAGTGGTATAATGAATGCTTTTTTCCAAGCTTCAGGAAAATCTCCAGTATTTAAGGAAAAGTTTATAATGATAGATATAGATGATAGATAGAGATAGTGCAGAAGATAAGTATACCGTGTCGGTATATACCGATGAAGATGGCCTTTATAATCGCTTTAAAAGTCCGGAGTCCGGATTATAGGAACAAAAGCAGTGCGGGCAGTCGTTTCGTTATTAGTAAATACTTTTGTGACGTAGGAGGCAGAGTGGAGGGCCAGTAACTATTTCAATTTATAATATTTAGCATATTTTATGCTATGCAAATTATTATTTTACTTTTCTGTTATTATTTTCTTTATTTTCAAAAATGATAAGACGTTATACAAAATAACAAGTCCAACCAGACCAAGCGAGTATAAATTAGCAATGTTGAATGTCAACTGTTTTCTGACAAGCATAGCCAGATTAATAAATGATTATAATTTTATAATTAAAATTATTATTTTATTTAGACAATATGTCAAATTTGTGACAAAACACAATAAAATACATTCTGACCATAGAATTAAGAATAGTCCAGAAACCGCATACGCACATCAAACAGAAGGCGACTGAACTACTCATAAATAATTAGGTTTACGTTTTGACCCATTTGTTTTTTTGTAGACGTCGCTCAGTACGCATCTCCTGATTTGAATTCAACTATGCCGCGTTGTGTCCTTTTAAAGTGTTGAAATACTGCTAGGTAATTAGCAAACGAATGTTTAAGTAGCAAATGCACTACTTAAAAATTGAATTGTTTTTCCATCAGTCAGATTGTCGAAGAAACAAAATAGAAATTTCGTTATTGTTACCAGGGTAGTAATTTTTTTTACCCGACTTTGCTCATCTAATGAGAGAATTAATAAAAATAAGATCTCGGACTAAACAACTCTGTGGTGGACCGACATTATCTTCAAAACATCAAATATTATTTAACATGATATCAAAATATCCGTTTTATGTCAAATAAAATTTGTTATATATTTTAAGTTTAAAGTTCATTAATTCAATTTATCTACTCTGTGGTGTCAATCAATATTTCCGCGAGCACAATAAAATTTTAAAGAAATTAACAGATTGCTTTTTTATTACCTTACATTTGTATTATGATTTTTTTTTCCCATCAAGCAACATTACCCGGCGACTTCACGAGTACGCGCGGCGAAAGTAAGCCGGAGTGGGGGAATTATTGGACACAGTCCGATGTATTCAAATATGATTCTGACTCTATCTTTTTTAGTATGAATAATTATTATTTTTGTATAAAATAAGCGATGCTTAAAGAAACCGGCAAAAATCTAAATAAACTTAAGTACCTACCTATGTAGTCTCCCGTAATCTCGGTACTCGGTATCAAGATGCATCACGGAACACGGCACATGGCTCATGGTTCACGGGGGATACTTCTATAGTCGGAAAATCGGGTGTCTGTTCGAATACTTAAAGTGTATCGGAGCGCGAGATACAATAGACATTCTTAAGACGCGAGTCATGGACGTCTTCGAACTGAAAGGATTCGAAAATTCCACTCTGGGATTACTCACGGGGGCGGATGAGGTCAGATCAGGTGGGCAGACAAGGTCCTTTATGCTGCGAATATTTCGCCATTCTTTCTTTTAAATATTTAAGGATACACCCATATGTACCGGTAGATACAGTAAGTGCATGGTGTGTGAGACAAAATCTCATTTTCTTCCCACTTAAGTAGGACAATGTTGTTTTCTAGTCCATCACGAGGTGGCCTCCGTGGTATAGTGGTTTTATATATATATATTTGGACCCCTGTATTTAGTAGCCTTACGTGTCATGTACAAGGCTAAGATACTCGGAAAAAAATCGTTTTTGTTTGTCTTGGAAATGGGATGTTCGATCGCTGATTTTGGTTTATTACCTTTATGAGTCCAATCAGCATTGTTGCAAAGTCCGAGAACAATGGCGCGTGAGAATTACTTTTAACGACAGTGTCGATATCTGTTAAGGATATTCCATCTTTCCTGCATTCCGCTTCGATATTTTCAATACAAATTCTGTTCATGAATTAAAACGAATTCTCACTCGTTATTTATTAGAAAAATAATGGATTTATTTTTAAATATATTATTAATTTAACTTTGTTTCCTGGAATACGTGATTTTTTATTTCTTTATTTAACATGTTAGACATAATTTAAAATGTACATTGGTGGATTTTTTGCCAAATGGCAACTTCTTCCAACCAACTGATGATGATGATTTCACTGAATAAAGATATTATTTAGTTAATTAAAGTTTTTATTATTTTATTTTATTGCTCAAAAAACTGTCATTTTTTTAAATACTAATGTTGTATTATTTTTTTAAAGTTATTATTATCTAGTTATTCTCAACTTTACTGTGTTATATTTATATTTAGAACATAAGATTTTCTCATAGTTATTGTTTTCTTTTATTTAGAGATGTTATGTTTCTTTTTTACTTTTTGTTTGTATTATATGTTCACTAAATTTTTTAGTTTTAATTATTCTATTATTTCATAATATGTACTACATGTTTATTGTGCACTTCTGTGATTATTTCTGTAAATAATTATTTTTTGTAAAAGGTTCTTTGAACCGTTGATGTATAAATAAATAAATTCCTTAATTCAAACCTGTAAAGGTAACTTCTCATAGCTTCGTGTCCGGTAAAAAAAATGGTCGTTTCGAAAGTACTTTGGTGATGGCGACGGAAGTTTGCTGCATCGGTCAGCGTTGGGAAAAACATTTTAGTGATTTTACCTGTAGAAGAAGCGCGGTAATGATCCTCCTAACGCTGCTGCGTATTTTGTTTGTGGTATAGTGGTCAAGACGCTTGACTCACATGCGGAAAGTTCCGGGTTCGATTCCCGGTGAGAACACAAAAATTCACCACTGAAATTGGGCCTCCAGGGTACGTATTCTGATGGGAAGTTAAAATGTATCTTCAATTTTATCTACAAAGTAAAATTAAGTTTTCTGTATGAAAAATATAATACATTTATAATTTTTTTCTCTAAACACGTTCAATTACCGGTTACCGACGAAGATACTTTGAATTTTCATACAAATATACACACTTTCATACATAAATATCGATATTAGTTTATACCGGTGAAGATAGCCGTTCATAATCGCGGCCCTGGCCTGTTGTGGTGCAAAAAAATCACGTGTACAATGAGATATTATGTTCGACAAGACTATATTTATTAAAGTCATATTTTGAGTTCGTTAAGTCAAAAAAACTTTTAAACACTTCGTAAACATTTATTTTTAATTTTAATTTCCCTATCGTAGTAGATACCAAATGCAGCGTTATCAACCATCCTATATACAAAAGGTGAGGTAATCAGTCTTACACTTCAGCTGCTTGTCCGGGAACGATGAAATATTTCGGTTTATTACCACCACCTATAAAATCAATATTTCGCGTCCACCCGGTCAGGAATC
The DNA here is from genome assembly GCF_059751315.1 of Micrasema longulum. Lineage (NCBI taxonomy): Eukaryota > Metazoa > Arthropoda > Insecta > Trichoptera > Brachycentridae > Micrasema > Micrasema longulum. The sequence goes on from NW_028279109.1 coordinate 74,436, forward strand.
GAACCCGGGACCTCGAGCGTGCTCGAAGATGCGCCAACAGATACTCTAAGAAGCGGACTTACTATGTTCACTCAATTTCTCTTTCAAGATTTTTACCCGAGAGCACCAGGTTCCATTTAGACATTTTTAGACACAACGAAAAGGCGGACTGTAAATGAAAATCAAATTTCATTCAGTTTTGTGAATTTGGAAATATTTGAGAAAGGAATAGGTACATGGAGTGGATACCTACCTTTAATATAATCTGAATGTTCTTCAATTTCTGGCACTGGATCACAAATGAACTTTAATATAACAATGTTTTCCTCGACGCGCGACGATTCCAACCACTTTTTATCCGATTTTATGTCAAGTCAAAAATGTTGTTTTGTTGTTGTTTTAAATCCGAAACTTCTAATTTTGAATATCTTCTTTCTTGATATTAGGTAGGTACCATAAGGATGGGTCAAAGGAAGGATGGGAACGAAAGGTAATCGGCCAGGAATAGTATCGATAAATGCTGTTATTTACTTAACACATAGTAAAATTGAATTATTAAGCACTTCTGAATATTTTTATTTTATTTTATTCAGAAAACATTAAGTCATACAAAATAAGTATAAAAAACGAAGATTTTCAAGCATAAAAAGACGAATTAAGTTTTCATAAATTAAGTAACAGATGTAAGCATTAAATGTGACAAAAAAAACTTAAGTGAGGAAAGAATAATCGTACTCGTATATGTTTTTTTTATATACCTAAATGGTTAGTGTAGGTCTAAATATTGTTGATAAAAACCACCCAATAATTCGATTTCATAATCGATTATTCGCATTAGTACTAAACTTTCGAAAGACTTTTTCGTTCCGAGAGATTTGAAAAAAGTCAGTGATACGATATACGATATTTTGATCCTTTGCTTTCTCAATAAGTGTCAAAAGAAGAGACCGAAACAGAGATAAATGATTCCGAATTGTGCACAGCATTCTGGTTTTCTACAACCATTTATCTTGGCGTCGAGATAAATCATATTTATTTACATCAGTGGTACAAATACTTAGAGACAGTGGCAGCGGCAGTGCTTAGAACGGAAGATGGCAACTACTCGGAACTACATTCATAGGATAGATAGTGGAGAGTTAGATAGCAAATTAAGAAATATGTCATACCTTTTATGCTTCAAAATTAAGAGCTAAAAACTCTCGCCTTTGTCGAGCTTGGAAACCAATCCAATATAAAAACTTCTGGTCTATAAAAAAACATACCCCTTTCCGACAATAGATGTCGCTGGTTTCCTCAACACTTTCATTCGCTTTAGTGGGTTGACATGCGTGGGAATGTAATATTTAAACCAAGCATATATAGAATAGAAAAAATGCTATACGTGAATATGGAAGTCAATTACCTATTACATGATCACGATGAGTGTGTAATATGATCCCTTAACCTAACCGATGACAGATCGTAAGCTCTGTAAATGCCTAGACTTCTACATTCCCAACAGCTTTATCTATGGTGATAAAATAACATATATCTTATTCATATTACAGTGAACGCAACCTTTTCGACATTTTTCGACAATTTTTTTCATGTTTTATTGTACGTTGGCCATAAACGTTAATCGAAACACTGATACACGATAAATTTGTTTAAAATTCCAAATGACTTGTACTAAAATAAATGGTTTTCTCGCCAAGACTGTTGTAACGGACGGTTAAATATGTAAATGAAAATGCAATAATATAGTTAGGGCCCCCGGTATCTGTAGGCTAAATGTTGGACCCACAATAAAGGATGAATATTCCACTTTCGGGTCTGACTTTAGCGATACCGGGGTACTATAGAGCAGGAATTTGTGTTACAGGCCCTAAAAAGGGCCTGAATCTAGACGTTTGACGCGTTATTGCCCTAACATGCATATTTGTATTTGTATAAAGACTAAGGACTGCCTTAAAAAAGGCATTTGTAATTGATGTGGCGCGTGCGGCGGCTCCCAGCGAAGTGACCGGGCCGAGCGCCGGCACCTCCCTATATGCACTTTGGGGGAGGCGCGCCGGCCGGGTATAGTGGGAGCGGTATTTCCCCCCCCACTCCCGTATTGGCCTAACGCCGGTTCGGACGCAGGTAGCGGGAGCCCGCAACACGCCCTATATAATGTGTACATTTTAAAGAATAAATATTGAGTTCGCCTCGAGACATCAAGTTAGTCTGATTGTTTCATTTCGTCACCCCGCCCGACCTCCCGCTCTACTACTGGATCTACACCTTGGACTTGACCATCGCTTCACCCCAGGACTACGAACCAGTATCTTCCACCGACCTACGCAGTGACACCGGACTTGAGAGGAATTTCGAGACTACATAACTTTCGGGATTTACGACCCCGAGAGCGACGACGGCAGCGAGACACGGCCAACACCTACCCCTTGCTACAGGATTGTGGAATACAGTCCAAACTGTTACTTGTACAGTACAGTTTCTGGTCCTTCGAGCCGGATTGTGATCTTCAGCTGCCATCTACTTTGAGTCTTCAGCCGAGACGAATCTACGATGCCCGCCTCACTACGCTCTGGAAAGAACGCCGAGGAGCAGCCCACCAAGCCCGTATCGGATGGAGATTCCGATTCGGAAGGTGACATCACTCTTCAGGAAGAAGCAACCCCCTCGCCGACTGCGACTGACGAGACGCTGCAGAACGAGAGATCTGAGAGGCGTCGGGAGAGAAGACACTACGAGAAGCAAATCAAGCAACTGATGTCGCTTTTGGGAACTACAAGCAAGCCAGCCGCTCAGCCAGACACCGCGCAACTCGGAGCGCGGACCGCTCTGGCCCAGGCGGAGAAGGAAGCTACATCGAGCGCGCCCCAGGACCGGGACGCGCTAGTCATTGATCCTGTCTACCCCAAGAGGAACGAGCCTTTCTCTGAGGAGGACAATCAAGAGGCGAGGCCGAAGGAAACGGCGCGCCGCAACACAGAGAGATGGGTCGAGGAGCACACCAACGCCGAACCAGCCGACCGTTTCACGCTGGCACTCGAGGCCTTGCTGGCAAAGCAAGGAGGGAATCGAGGACAAACCCAGGAAGAGGAAACACGCATCGGCGCCATGCTCGCTCGACAGGGGAACGCCAGGGAGCTACAGGACTTCAGCGGCAGCCCCGTGCATTGGCCGGCATTCTGCGACCAATTCTGGGAGTCTTCAGAGCTGTGCCAACTGACGGACCCGGAAAACCTTCTCAGGCTGAAGAAGGCACTCAAAGGGCCCGCCCGGGCGCTAGTGGAGGGACTACTAGTGGAATCAAAGGATGTTCATAAGATCATGAGCACCCTCGAGACGCACTACGACCGCCCGGACGTCATCATGAGCACGCAGTTGGACAAGCTGCGAAAATCACCGCGACTGACGGCAGAAAGCACCATGGACGATTTAGTGGAGTTCGCGATTGCCGTACGGAACATGTGCCTCACGTTGGAAAAGAGGCGCAAAGAACATCTGCATTCGGACGAACTGCTGAACGAGATGGTGCTTCGACTCCCGTTTTTCACGCGGCAACTCTGGGTGATGTCGCGGAAAGGAGCTAACAAGAAGGCAACACTTCGCGACTTCGTGGACTGGATCATGGTTTTCGCGGACAACGCCAAGGACGCCTGCGCCTTTGAAAAGACGAAGTTACCGGCGCGTGGAAAGGAAACAGTGTTCGCGGCGACGGAATCACGGCCAACAACAGACTCAAAGTGCGCGAAGTGCGGCCGTAGCGGTCATAAGTTAAGTGCATGTAACGAGTTTGCGAAGATGTCGTTATTGATGCGACGAGACTTTGTGCGAAATAGAAAATTGTGTTATCGGTGCCTGAGTGACGGACACCGAGCAAACCAGTGCCGAAGCACTGCTAAGTGCAACGTGGGTACGTGTACAGCGAACCATCACAAGTTATTACACGAGCCGCGAGTGAATAGCGCCGACAGCGTTAGTGAGACCGCAATAGTGCCCGACGGGAATCAGTTCGTCGGGGTAATGAGCGGACCGAATAGTGACTCGAAAGTTCTATTAAAAGTGATCGAAGTGGAAATAAGCGGACCACGGGGACGCGTAACAGTGAACGCAATGCTGGACGAGGGTTCCACTATCACGTTGATAGACAATGAAGTCGCGAACAAAGTGGGAGCCCGCGGACGTAGTGATGTTATCTCGATCCGCGGAATCGGTGGAAATAGTGCAACGATAGACACGCGCCGAGTGCAAGTGAACATAAAAGGAAATAGTGACATCTCATATCGCATCGGAGCGAACACAGTGCGAGAATTGAACCTTCCACAAGCGCCGTGTGCACGCAGTGGAACCGCGAACGGTTCGAGAATTGTCAAGCCACAAATGATCATCGGGCAAGACAACGCTGGCGTAATAGTGTCACGGGAAGTGATAACGAACGGTGATGAAATCCGTTCAAGAACCTTGTTAGGCTGGGTGACTCACGGTAGAGTCAACGGCAGCGCACTGGCACAAAACAACATTACGCTCGCGACTATGAGTAAATCAAAGTGCTCTACGGTAGTGAATCGCGAGTGTAGCGGGCTTGTAATGCCGCCTATAACCGCGGCAGTGAATCGCGCGCGAAACGGGCTAGTAATGCCACTCACAACCGCCGAAGTGAATAGCGAGTATAGCTCGCTAGTAATGCCGCTTACAATCGCGGAAGTGAATCGCGAGTGTAACGGGCCAGTAAGGCCGTTTGTAACCACCGAAGCAAATCACGAGTGCCGCGGACAGAACGAGCGTATCGTGTCGGAGCTACCCACAAGCCCGACTGACAGTGATAGTGCGCAGCAAACCAAGTGCTGCGTTAATTTAGCAAGTCTTGTAAAAAATAACTTCACAATCGACTCGTTGGGAGTAACGAGTGCCACGCGCGTTGACAGACAGATAACGCGCGCATACGCGATCATGCAAGCCACGACAAAACCTCTTCAGGATGGACATTGGGAGACTGGACTCTTGTGGAAAGACGGAGATACGTGGTTGCCCAACAATAGGCAACACGCTCTCAGCCGCCTGGAAGGAGTGGAAAGAAAATTAAGAAATAACAGAGAGCTTGCCGCCGCATATCATGAGAAAATGAACGGATACTTACAAAAGGGATATGCATCCGAGGTATGTGAAAGTGAATTAAATAACGTACCAAAGAGGTGGTACCTGCCACATTTTGCGGTCATTAATCCGAAGAAACCCGCCAAAATACGGGTAGTCTTCGACGCCGCAAGCAAGTATAGAGGCGTCTCTCTCAACGACAAGTTAATGGCCGGACCGGACCTATTATCATCGCTATTGGGAAATATGTTTCGATTCCGGGAGGGACATATAGCGCTTGCGGCGGACATAAGTGAAATGTTTTTACAAATAAAAATCGCAAAACAAGATCAACTCGCTCAACTTTATCTCTGGCGAGATAATCCGGAGTCGATGCCGAAAACCTACAAGATGACGTCAATGACTTTTGGAGCCGCGTGCTCACCAAGTTCTGCGCAGTATGTGCGAAATACAGTGGCCGAACAGAGTCAGAACGAGTTCCCGGAGGCAGCGGCGGCATGCAAATCCAAATTTTATATGGATGATTATTTGGACGCCATGGACGATGCCGGCGCTGCTGAGAAAATGGTCCGGGAGGTATCCGAAGTCCTACGCCGAGGCGGGTTTACACTGACGAACTGGGCTAGCAACAAGAGTGAAGTGCTCAGTTCGGTGCCGCCTGAAGCGCGCGCCGCGCCGGCCACGCCGATATACCTAACGGAAGCGCACGAGACGGCCGGCGCTACAAATGAATTCACAGGACGAGTCCTGGGAGTGACTTGGAGACCTGCCACAGATGAGTTTATTTATCAATTTGACGACCCACTCGGCCAGGGTAGCGACAGTTGGCCCACTAAAAGGGAGCTGTTGAGTGCAGTGATGCGAGTTTTTGACCCGGTCGGATTCCTGGGATGTCTCGTCATCCGCTCTAAGATGCTCCTACAGGATGTATGGAGGGCTCAAACCGGATGGGACGAAACGATAAGAGAAGATCATAAGACTAGATGGCAAAATTGGATCGCACAGTTAGAAAATTTAAATTGCGCCATCCCCAGATGCGCCATAGTAAGTCGGTGGAACCGCCGAGAACTACATCTATTCAGCGACGCCTCGGAAGTGGCGATCTGCGCAGTAGCTTACTACGTGGAGAACACGACCGAGGGCAAGAAGACCACCTTTATCAGCAGTAAATGCAAAGTGACGCCGTTAAAGGTGATGTCAATACCGCGCCTTGAGCTACAGGGCGCACTCATGGCGGCCAGACTGGCGGCCACCATCAGGAGAGAAACCCAGTGCGCCATAGAAAAGGTGGTGTACTGGACTGACTCCACAACGGTCCTGTGCTGGATCCGGTCGGAGCCGCGCGCCTACTCAACGTTCGTGGCCAATCGGCTAGGTGAGATAGACGAACTCACCGACGCCGCGGACTGGAAGTGGGTGCCGACAAAACTCAACCCCGCCGACATCGGTACGAGAGATGGCCGCCCGCTTGACCTGTCCCTCGAAGGAGTATGGTTCCAGGGGCCAGACTACCTCCGGCAAGGAGAAGAATCATGGCCTCGAGAAAAGAAGATGACGCCCACTCCGGACGATGCGATGCTGGAGAAGAAAGCAGAGCGAGTGGTACTGGTGATAACCACCAGCGAGGCGCTACCCGCGCCACAGCGATTCTCGTCGTGGAATCGCTTGATAAGGACAACGGCGTGGGTACTGCGCTTCGTGAGAAAAAGCCGCCGAAGAGACGGCGCCCGCGAAGTTGGCGAACTGACGGCCGGGGAGCTAGAAAATGCTGAGCTCCATTGGGTCCGTCAGTCGCAAGCGGACGCTTTCGGCGGTGATATACCTACACTGAGACGGGGGGAGCGACTCCCTACGCGGAGCCGCCTATACGGGCTGACGCCGCACATAGACGACAAGGGTGCCGTGCGAATGGGAACACGCTTGAGGAACACAGATACATCAGAAGGACTGAGGGCGCCTATAATATTGGATGGCGCCCATAGATATACCCGCCTGCTCCTGGAGGAGTACCACAGACGAGCCGGGCATCCGGGGACGGAGAGAGTGTTATGTGACGTGAGACGTAACTTCTACGTGCTCAAGTTACGAGGGACGCTGAGAAATATAAGTCACAGGTGCGCCATCTGCCGAGTTCGGCGAGGACGAGCCGGCACACCGCAAATGGGCCAGATACCGGAGGCGCGAGTGGCCAGCTACCAACGACCATTCACCCACTGTGGGTTGGACTACTTTGGCCCCCTATATGTTACGATAGGGCGACGCCGGGAGAAGCGATACGGTGTCTTATTCACCTGTATGACGACCAGAGCCATACACCTCGAGTTAGCATCATCCCTGACAAGTGACGCGGCCATCCAAGCCATCAGACGGATGACCGCTAGAAGAGGCCAACCGAGGGTGATCCATTCCGATAACGGAACAAATTTCCACGGCGCCGACAGAGAAATGCGAGAATCAATTGCTGATCTCCATAATGACGCCGCATTCCAAATAGAACTTGCAAATAAAGGCGTAGAATGGAAGTATATACCGCCATCCTCACCGCATATGGGTGGCGCGTGGGAGCGACTAGTGAGATCAGTTAAAACCTCCCTAGTCGCTATCCTCAAAGAACAATCTCCACGAGAGGAGACCCTGTTGACGGCGTTCGCCGAGGCCGAATTCTCGGTAAACAGCCGTCCCCTTAGCCATGTGGCGGTGGACCCCGCAGATGAAACCCCATTGACTCCGAACCACTTCCTAATTGGTTCGGCCGGGGCACGCACACATCTCGCCTTCTACCCCAAAGAAACGGAGAATATCTGCCTGAGAAAGCAGTGGCGGATAGCCCAGCAACTAGCCGACAAATTTTGGCGACGCTGGCTGGGCGAGTTTCTGCCTACACTAGCACAGAGGAAAAAGTGGCTCGATAGATCGGAGCCATTGAAAGTCGGCGATCTTGTAATGATCGCCGACCCGTCATCACCCCGCAACCAGTGGACAAGAGGGAGGATCATGGAGACACGACTGGCTGCCGATGGACAGGTGCGGACCGCACGAGTTCAGACGGCGGCCGGAGAATATGCCCGACCAGCGATCCGGCTCATCCCACTACTACTAGAGGACCGTCCAGAGAAGAAGATGCCCCCGCAGCCGAACAGCGTGGCATCGGGGGGAGTGTAACGGACGGTTAAATATGTAAATGAAAATGCAATAATATAGTTAGGGCCCCCGGTATCTGTAGGCTAAATGTTGGACCCACAATAAAGGATGAATATTCCACTTTCGGGTCTGACTTTAGCGATACCGGGGTACTATAGAGCAGGAATTTGTGTTACAGGCCCTAAAAAGGGCCTGAATCTAGACGTTTGACGCGTTATTGCCCTAACATGCATATTTGTATAAAGACTAAGGACTGCCTTAAAAAAGGCATTTGTAATTGATGTGGCGCGTGCGGCGGCTCCCAGCGAAGTGACCGGGCCGAGCGCCGGCACCTCCCTATATGCACTTTGGGGGAGGCGCGCCGGCCGGGTATAGTGGGAGCGGTATTTCCCCCCCCACTCCCGTATTGGCCTAACGCCGGTTCGGACGCAGGTAGCGGGAGCCCGCAACACGCCCTATATAATGTGTACATTTTAAAGAATAAATATTGAGTTCGCCTCGAGACATCAAGTTAGTCTGATTGTTTCATTTCGTCACCCCGCCCGACCTCCCGCTCTACTACTGGATCTACACCTTGGACTTGACCATCGCTTCACCCCAGGACTACGAACCAGTATCTTCCACCGACCTACGCAGTGACACCGGACTTGAGAGGAATTTCGAGACTACATAACTTTCGGGATTTACGACCCCGAGAGCGACGACGGCAGCGAGACACGGCCAACACCTACCCCTTGCTACAGGATTGTGGAATACAGTCCAAACTGTTACTTGTACAGTACAACTGTCTTGTTTCAAATTTACTAAGCGGGTATTTGGTAAATAAAATCCCAACATAACTATTTTTATACTATTTTTTACGGCTTAAATCAATTAAAAAAAAAAAACACATTTACGAAAACACAATTTTCATACAAGAAAAGGAGGATTGGGTCCAAATATTGACATCAGGTATATATTACAAAACATAGAAAATAGTAAGGTAGGCGGGAATGTTATAAAATCATTCAAGAATAACAATTTATATATTTCATAAAACGTCGAGACATTTTTTTAAATGAAAGAATACAGGTATAAAAATATATAGTATACAACCTACTTCCATTGTCCATAAGGACAATTAGTGTATATTGTCACTAAAAAATCGCCATTAAAAAATGTATAATGGAGGTGGGATGCTCAGTGAGCGCGGATTGATAAGTGGACTAGCCACAGGCCAAATATGTAGAAATACGTTTTTATTTATAGTGTTTTTATTTGAAGTAAATTTTTTTTTTATTATGTTTTACATCTGTTGGATAATTATGTTCAATAAGGCATGATTCAAAATTATATCAAATGTCTCCTTCAGCACGGAACACCCGGTGGGAACATTATCATGAATGTAAAAAAAGGTAATAAATAAATTGTAAAATAATAAATAAATAAAAAAGGTATTGTTGAAAAAAACTCATAAACTGGGCACTTGATGACACTTTTTGAAAAATAAGGGCGTGTTTTCTAATATTTACGCGTTTTTAAAATAAGACATTAAAAATAGTCTTACTACGAGTATTATCCGCTAGTTCACCTGCGGGAAGTGGGAAGGTACACATACTTGAAATGTAGTACACCGCCAACTAATTATGTCCAGAAAAAGGAAAAATACAGCCATCTTAACTCCGTGTACAGTCTATGAAGACATGTCCAAAGGGGAAGGAATAAGAAGTTACATTGGATGCTGTAATTCAATTTGTACAATTCGTTTCGAATATAAATAGGAATCCACAGCATTTGTAGAATACAGAAATACGAATGCGGTTAGATTAGGTCGGATTGGGTTGATTGATCGCGGTCTTCCAGGTATTCAATATATATATATATATTATGCAAGTACGGAGATGCTGGGACTCTTACTTCTTATTAGTTCATCAGGACTCGTCACATTCTTATTTATAGTATGTTTGCCTATTGGTTGTGCGTTGTGCTATGTCACGAGGCTGACGAGACCGACCACTAGCTCCCTGCTGATGACAGGAGAAAGTGGGTACATAATTATAATATATTATGGGCTTGTTTATATATCGTGATGAGGTTAAGGCGTATCATTTTATCTTTCTAGCGTTTAAGATTACTTCATCATTTAAACACTGCATACCACAAATATTCTACATACATCAGTAATTTTGTTCATTTCGTGTTAGATGAGTTTTTAATGCGTTCGACACTTTATGTTGCAAACCATTAACACACCAAATATTTCTTGTTTCTAGGTGCTATGAAAATAATAATGTTTTTCATGCTCAATTTGTAGTACAATCCACAAATTCGTGGATTGTGGTGTCATATGTGTCTATTTTCCTAATATAATATTTCTAAGTGTTATTTTAATTATTCTGATTTTATTTTTTTATTTTTTATTGTTATCTTCGGTGGAAGAAAGTTAAAGTCTACTGAATACGATTTCAAGATAAATGTATCAATATTTTATACCTTGTATAAAACAAAAGCGACGCACAAATAACTTGAAACTACAATAAAAAATAATAAAAAATACTAGAATCCATTTTATTTATATTTATCGCATTCTAATACCCGTATGCAGAGACAAAATTTAAGGTGAGGAAAGTACATTCTAATTTCAAATGCAGAGAATAACCCGAAGGTGAAGACAATAGAATGTACTCTCCTCACCTTAAGGTTTGTCTCTGCATACGGGTATAAATCTATGAATTTCAAACACGCTGTAAACAATGTAAGTAAAGTAACCTATTTTATTAATATATTTATATAACGGAGAACAAAAAAAGGCGCCGACGTTTTTTCTCGATTTATTCAAAATCTTTGGATTAAAAACTCAATAGCAATCCACTATTATCATCGGTTTTCTCCCATCAGAAGTCCCATTGCGAGTAACTATAGAAAAAGTGCGAACCATTTTGATTCGAATTGTTACGCGAGCTTTAATGAATTTAAAATTTGCTACAGATAATTGACTTGAGCGGTGAATTTTTTTCCTTTCAGAATAATTACCATTCATTTTTATCATTTTCCAAATAAACTTTTAACGAATTCAGCTCCCCGAAGTTGAGCCATTGAATATTACATCACGTTTTCCGCTCCGCTGTCACAAATTTTACTTTTATACAATAATTTGATCAAAAAGGCATATTTGATGTTTATTGGCGCGAGGTTTAACTCATTGGCAGCGGGAACGGCAAAATATACGCGTATACGCGCATGTTTCTAATTTTATTTAGTTATTTGACAAATGCTGTCTGCATTTCTTTACGGGCTGTTTAACCCATTACGAAATGCAGACTGTAGATACAAGTTAAAAGTTAATGAACAAAAAGCAGATAGCTGCTGAACTGCCGATATGTACAGAAAAATAGATCCATATTAGTGGGTGAATTGTCCTATCGATGGATGAATTCTGACATGCATTTGTACGGCTTCTGGGTGTGTAAAACAGTGGATGAGATCTCGCTCTAGTATAATAATTATTGGGAACATACAGACTGATCTCTTTCAGTATATTTGGATTACATATACTTCCAGAAATCAGCTCATAGAAATGTTTCGGAGAAAAATTTGGCGTCGAGATTCGAGGGTGTTGTAATCCAGCATCCCTGCTAGGAATAATGATGGATAAGCTAAGATATATTATTGTAAGCTTTCATCGCGCAAAATCTACGAAATTGTCAGTACTGGATAAAGAAGTACGTCAACCGAACTGACACCGACCTCTGGGTATTATACTCTCAAAATAATAATGCGTCAACCTATAGAGAAGCCCTATCTTTATGTTTCATAGAACGAAAGCGTTGTTAGTTAGCAACAAATTGGCGGCCATTTTGTTTTGTTTGACAACATACGCATAACGGTTTTATCGGATGCTTTTGTCGCTGTGCTTGGCTTTGTTTGTAAATAACTTAGATATTTACGTTATAATAAAAAAAAAACGACTATGGTGTATGCAGTATGTTTGGTTGCAGCAGTAGGAGCGTCAAATGTGTTAAAGGAGTCAGTTTTAAGAGGTAATTGATTTCGAATATTTTCCCATGATTTAAATCTGGAGTGATAATGTTTTTAATTTAAATTGATTTTTGGCATTTATTGTCCCGACACGTGTATTATGTTGCTTAAAAACTTTCCTTATATCAACATATTTACTTCAGATACTATTTTTTCTCAATTTAGGGGATAAATTTGTGAATTAAAGTATGTTTACTGTTGATAATGACAGTTGATTACGGGCAATACGTCGGGGCCGCATTAGGAATCCATATAAAGTTTGAATCTTTATCGAGTAGAGGTCGATTCAAATTTTACTCGAAAATAGCAACGTTAACCTTGAAATCGCATCTAAAATGACGTGTCCAAATTTCAGGCCGCTACGACTCGCTGTTTCGGAGCTGTGACGACCAAACAAACAAACTCAACACAGGACTTTGGTTCCATGGAGTTGGGATTTATATCTCAATAAATGTAACATAAGTAAATAAAAAAAAGATAAGATTGCAAAAAAAATATCAATTTTGGGAAGGATCAGAAGATTTATTGATAAGGACTCTTGCAAAACTATTTACAAAGCAATTATTGAACCACACGTTAACTACTGTAGTAGCATTTTATTTTTATCAAACAAAGAAAACATAGATAACCTAACTGTATTACAAAATAAAGCCTTTAGAATCATTTTGAAAAAAAACAGATACACGAGGGTAAAGTCGATGGTAAATGAAATGAAATTATTATCATATAAACAAAGAATATTTTACAATACAATGATATTTGTTCATAAAATTATAAACTCTAATAAAAAACAGAATTTTGGAAAAAAATTGATCGGAATCAGCATGAACACGATCACAATACTAGAGAAAAGAACAAAATTAGACTTCTATTTAGGAAAAAGGCAAAGTCACAAAATTAAATTTTATTTAAAGCAATTAAAAAGTATTACGAAATGGAAAAAAATATTTAAAAAGAAAAAAACATATCAAAATTTAAAATAATAGTCAAGACATATGTGATAAACAATTTATAAATTAAATATATTTGCAATGTTATTATTAGAACACACATAACAATATGTATGAAATGTGTGCCCTACTTTAAGATTTAAATAAAATCAAAAAATCAAAAATAAACACACACATGTATTTACAGTTTTATTAAATAAATATAGGCGAGTTATAAAAAAATAAATTGGAATAACCCTGAAATAATAAATACACAGGTACATATTTAAAATTATTTACAATGCAAATTTATATCCATTTGGCAATTCTCGACCTGAGTACGGCCCATTTTTTGCTGCGAACTGTAGCTAACTAAATACCCAATAGTCATAGAATGGTTTTCCTACGTTTGGGCTCCTCTATAGCTTGGCGCATTATTACTCTGAGATTATTCCCATATAATTAAACAAGATTTATTTATTTACAGACTATACAGTCCATTTACTTGTGTGGGATTCATAGTCCATTGATCGATGAAACACACACTTGCAATAATTTCACCTGAAATAAAGACCGACGACCGATGAAGCAAGTCATCATTTTATATTAAATACAATACAACATATTCTGCCAGACTGACAGTATTGCACAGAAAACGTCCGTCTAGATAAGAGCGACGTCCCGCGGTACATTCACACCATAGAGACACGAAGAACAAAGGAACTATGGCTATAAAGAGACCGCAAGGCGTGGTGACGCCCAGTCAGCCCAAACAGTCAGCCCAGTCAGCTCAACGCAGTCACTCAGTTCAAGCATGTAGTCCAAGTGCAGTCAGTTCAACACTCGCGCGACATAATTTATTTCATTATTTATTTACCATGTAATAAATACGCATCAAACAGCAACCTCATGTCTTCTGTCAATCTCCAACTGGGGTAGGAGCTCCAACCCTCAGCAACCTAATTCTTACACTTACAAAAAAATAAATTTCATTGGTAAACAACATTTGAACGCAGTTATGCAGAAAGCAGCTAGCCGTAGAAAAGTGAAACTGAGATAATAGCACTTTTGTGAAAAGTGTGAATAATCAAATCTGCATAACGCAACGGTTGGAATGGTTTTTTACTTTGACAAATGATAAATAATGCATACACTTGCATTGCTTTTTTACTTAATACAAAAAAGAATTTAATTTCGTATCTGACCAGTTTTGGTGATTTTTAAAGTCTGGCTGACCACGAAACTTAAGATGTGCATTTTGCAGAAAACAGCCAGTCTTAGTGAAACTGATGTTTCTTGTGTCTTTATGTATTGAACATATTATTTCATATTTATATTATAGTACTTGATTGTACATAATCACTTGATTAATTTATTATAATAACCTTTAAAATAATTTAATTATGTATTAAAGGAATTTGGGTGATTTTTCAAGTCTGGCTGACCACACAACCTAAAATATGCATTATGCAGAACACAGCCAGATCTAACATGGAATGATATCTCATTCAAACTTTGAGTGTATGAGGTGACATTCTATATTTAAACATGTTTTTATTACGGGTATTTTTGAATGATGGATGGAAAATAATTTAACTTCTAGATATAATGACAATTGATCAAAGAATCAAAGTCAATGTAGCCAATGAAATTAACAAAATTATTAAAGGAATAATTCCAAAATATTTTTAAAACAAACAAAAAATAATAAGTTCTTTCATAGAAACTATGCAACAAGAGGATCTAAAAATATAAGACTGAAAAATAAATCAAAAGCAATGTCCTAGATTTGCCGTATGTACAAGGAAATACAGTTATTAGAGGAAATGCCACAAAGCATAAAAAATGAAAAAAATTAAAATATATTAAAAATTAAATGTAAAGAGTATATATTATGTTAAAAACACTAGGTACTAGGTTGTATATATTGTAAATAGTGAATATACATAGGTTAATATAAGTGCACATATTGAACAGTTTGAATATTAGGATAGTAAGTGTTTAATAGCAATAAATAATGTTAGAATAAGTATATATGTAAATATTATGTTGCACGTATTTATTAGATTATGTTTATCATAGAACTAAATAAAAATTTTAAAAATATATTAAAATACTGATGTATCCACCTTAATACATTTAAGAGAACGTGCTGTGGGTTTTTTATGCAAATTGAGAAATGCCGTTTTTGTGAACAACACTATTTTTTAGAAGGTGATTATTACAGTTTTTATTGTGAAAGAGGCCTGGCTGTTTTAAGCAGAATGTGGAGTTGACCTTACGGCACCCGATAACACCGATACGTCATTTTTTCTAAATTGTGGACTGGCTGCTTCCTGTATAACTATGTATCTATTAATGATGTAATAATTTTCTGGTATTTTTCGCTTTGAGAATTTGATCACAATAGATCAAATACAAGTAATTTAACAGATATGTTAGCTACGAGAAGTACGTTCGAGTCGATACATGTCGTTTAAACAAACATTTATTAAAACAGAAAGTCTGTTTTCGTAAAAGACATTTGCCTAGTAGCTACTTAATAAACACGCCGTTTTCATATGATGACATCTCCTTACAGACGGCAGCCCATTAGGGAAATCACGTCGAGGGCTAATAGCTACTCGGGTAGTTGTCAAAAACTCAAGTATAGAACAAAGATTGAGTAATCTGAACCGTATTCGTAAATAGGATTTGACTTGGAATCGGTACACTATATAATATATTTCAGCATTCTAGATAGTAAATCTCCTAAAAAAGGAAGCTGCGCGGAAAGTTCTCCCAGAGAGAATAAAGGCCGACCGGCCGATAGAATCCTCACAAAGAGGGACCGAGGGACATCCTCGTGTTACGGTATACGCCAGAACTGGAGTGATAATGTTCATTGTTGCGTGTCTACCGCCCAGCCGAGGATTTACAGCTGTTTGGCATCCAAAGTACCGCAGAACACGCGAAAGAATAATAGCCCAGAACTGCTCCACGCATCCAATAACAGCCGAAATGACAGAAAATAACATTTCGTTGCTTTAGTACAGCCTTTTTAAAGTGCCGTTTACATGTGGACAATACAGTAGATATTACAATATTGCATTGTCCCAGCTCTGCGAAAATGAATAGACGACGGCGCGGCGTTTATTACAAGCGAATTTACGAAAAATACTATTTATTTTTTGAATAGATGTATTGGAATTCCAACCAAATGCCGCCTATATGACGCCTGCATGACGCATATTTTCCTCTACGGATGCGAATCGGGGCACTACGGCCCAAAACAGCAAAATTCTGAGTTTTGAGAATAGGTGTCTCAGAAAAATCTAGGTTGTGCGGTGGTTTGACTTTGTAAGTAATGAAGTAATAAGAGAACGGACGCAGCAAACTCCGGTGACAACTGTCATCGAGCGGTGGAGATACGGTTGGCCCGGCCATGTTGCTGCGGAGAGCCTTAACCACGCTTGCCTACTTTACGAGGCATCAGGTTTTCGACGTCCTAGACGTCCATTGCTGACTGTCGTCGGCAGTTCTGACTTGGGAGGATGCACAGGAGCTGGCAGCTGACAGAGATGCTCGGAGGATTTTCGTAGACACCATATGCTCCAACTAGGGAGCGGACATGGAAGGATGATGATTATGTACTGGAATTCTTAAAGAATGAACTAAATAAACAAAAAAAAAAATTGCTCAATTTTCGGCAAAAAAAAATAGTCTTTCTTCAATACACATTATTACAATATTAATACATTATAAAGAAAACAAGTACAGACATAATACTGTATACGTATAAAATAATAAATAGTTTAAAGAAATATATTTACATATATTTTTTTAAAGTAAGAAAATAGAGTAAATTAATACAATTAAAATTAAAGAATAGAAATTTATTTTGAATATATTTTAAACATAAGAAGAAAAAAATAAACACATATATAAATAGTGTGTGCTCATAAATGTAATCAAAACAAGATAAAAAATAAATTAAACAAAGTAAAGTAAATCCAGAATTTCAATTCGTATTTACATAAAAAAATAAAGAATAAGAAAATTAAAAGTACATAATAAAATTAAGATCTAAAAAATGTAAATGAAATAAGAAAGAAATAAAAGAAAAGGTTAACCTAAGAAAATAACAAAAATGTATTCAATGAGAGATAAAAAAAATAAATGTTTTACATAAATAATAAATCAATATAGGAACGTTCTGTCTACTAACCACTTACGTAATAAAAACATAATTTTATTTTTACTATGACATGTTTTTATGTCAAGTGGCAACAAATTGAATATTTTTGGAACAATATAATCCAACGTACGTTGTCCATAAAAAGAGTAACGTTATTTTTTCAGTAAAATAACGATATTAAATAATAACGTTGCTTTATTTCTATAATTTTAGCATCCAATCATTCTTGACGATTCATTTGGAAAACTAAATAGGGTTTTTCTTTTCAGTTTTTTTTTTCGTTTCGCGTTGAAAATTATAAAACAAGATTACTACCGACTCTCCGCTTGCCAATTATTATTCTTGTATCTGAAATTCCCAGCCACGATCAATTTAAAATTCATTCCATCAAAGTCAGAGATAATTATTTCAATATTCTCAAATATCTTGGGAGATTTTCCTATCAAAAGCAATCCACATAATGCAAGTATATATTTATAACTAATTGAGCGTATCACTTTTGATCGGTACGAGTATATCGATACTTACCTAACGATAAAAACCCGATAGTCGAAATGATTTACAAAATCTAAATTTATATAAAAACATTTATATTATATTGTTCGGCCTTTAAAATAAAAATCGAATCTCATATCATGCAATAAGCCGATTTTTGCTTTAACATTGTTTCATCGAAAAGATAAATATTTCAGGATACATCCCGAAAAAAACAGTGATTTATGAGATAATACGAGTATATATAGATTTGTTCGCATTTATAACTGACTTTAAATAAAACAAAATAAACCCTCTACACAAATTCATATAAACGATCATCCGTCAATTTCAGCTGAAATTTACAAAACAGTAAACGAAACACTTTAAGTTGACAGGACGGGGCAAAGAATTCACGAGATACTTCAAATAATTAGTATAAAAGCTCCTTTCTCTATCCAACAACAACGTCGTATAATTTTATTAAATTTTTTATTTTAACTTTTATGTTATTTACTACTCTACAGTTTTTACATTATTTGTTTAATTAAAAATAATGTTCCCTCACCGAGGGATACATTTTACTTTATTTTGAAACATTAAGCCTTAAGACAATTTCTTCCTACCTATCCGAACCGTTCAGTTTGAGAAAATTACATGTACATGGACATATTCTAAGGAATTATACTGAATCTTATAATTTTATACAAAACTAAAAACAAAAATTACCTAATAAAAAAATCACACTATACTAAATACATCTTCGAGCAAAACTCTTAATATTTAAATTGAACATAATGTATGTAGGTGAAACAATTCAATTATATAAATCCCACCCGCATAAATAAAGGGTTTAGCTGTTTAACTTTACAAACATCAACAGATGAAAGAATTGAAGGACTATACATGTTCAAATATGGACAGAATGGTGAATGTTACACAGTGTGTAAAGTAGCCACCTTAACCAGTCAATGACAAGTCATAAGCCCTGTAAATGCCTAGACTTATATATTGCCTTCTCTTAAATGTTCTTAATCTCTGTTGTAATATGTTGATGTTAACAGCTCCCTAGGGAGTTGAATCCAGTACTTGTTTACAAAAATTTGGACAAACTAAAAATATTGTTTTCCTAATATTTATCCTATAAAAATACCTTTTTACCTATTTGGTCCACTCATCAACTCGTGTACGCAACCCACCTACATTATACACTTTTTGGTAGCAATTTTATAATGATAGTAATAAATTGATAACTGTCTTATGGCTTATGGACAATGGAAGTAGGTTGTACACTTTAATCGAAAAGTAGACCAATCATCTTTGACCGACAGTCGTGTTAATTTTTAATTGATTTTTGCAGCATGAGGGTGAAGTTTCTTATAACTATAATTTAGTATTCGCGCTTTACGTGACGGGAGGTAGTGTATAATTTGTTCATAAATGTCGAGGGAGCTTGTTCCGACATATTATTAAGTATTGTATATTAGAGTGGGCCGATGACGTATGAGGTTTTTTATTTTTTTAGACATCAAAGTGAAAGGGGTCTAAAAAGATGCATTATGGTTCACATTGAACGTAAAAATTATTTTAAAAAATATTCCATACTACTTTTGGCCCTCAACCGAGGTTTGAAGTTTATCACTGTCAGAATTTTATCATTTTGTTAATTATCTAAACTGCTAAAATATTTTTTTTGTTTGTAAAGGTATAATTTTATCACATTACAAATTCGAACACGTTTTTAAACTACCGAAACGCAAAAAATTTACACTCCGCGGAACTGATTCCGTTGAGCGCCTGGTTAATATAAACGAAAACAATGGCTCATTAAAACGATGCTACCCATTTATTACAAAATAAAGAGCAACTTACGCCCTTTGATGCTTATTTAATATAATTTAATGCACATTACAAAATTTAATTAGGCTGATTTTCTTACTTAAATACGAAATGACTGATTTAGCGCAAAAAATCGACTTTTTCGAAAACTTCAAGCTCTGGTTGAGGGCCAAAAGTAGTATGGAATATTTAAAAAAAAAAATTTGCATTCCGAATAATCCAAAACGCAACTTTTTAGACCCCTTTCATTTCGAAAATCAGAAAAAAAATTATCGGCCCACCCTATTGTATATGTATTTAAAAATAGTAAGTAGTGGTCAAGTGAATACTATCTAGTCTAACTTGTAGATATAACTAACGTTGGTGCGGTGTAAATGAGATAACTAAACCAAAATTCGACAAAATTTGTACGACCTACTAGACTCTAGTTTAATAAAAGTTTACTCTAGTAACTAGAGTAAACTTTTATTTTCTTTTTTCTAAAAAAAAAATAAATGAAATAGTTTCTTATGTTTAACTCAATTTTATTTCTTTAACTCAATCTTTATTCTTATCGTTCACTAAACTTAATCTTTATCATTACTTCAATTTATTTAATTAAGCTACACACTTATTTGATATAATTTATGAAAGATGGTGGAGTTCTATAATTGAGGATATGTATGAAGAATGTTAGCAATGCTTACTTACAAATTGTATGTATTTTATGTATCCTGTTGAACTTCCAAATATTTTTTTTAAAAAAGGGGTAAAAAAAGCATGAAGCAAAGAAAAATAATAAGATATGTGGAATAGATCATATTATGTCATCAGATTCCTTTGACGAGTCCACGTATAATGCATAGGTACTACTCAGCACAGATAGGCGAGCACATCTTACGCGCATATTGCGCATACGGTACCCGAGTGAGCTAACTGCGAGTAACCCCATTGTTACGCGGAATGGCGCCATCGGTGTTTATCATGAAACGGAAAAGGTGAAACAAAACACGGCACTTCCTAATTGGCCCTTTCTCGAGTGTCGAGTGTGACACTAACACGCGGAAAGCTTTGGCGGTAGACCTTACTCTCGCGGAACGCGACAGCGGACAATATCGTCCATTCATAATAATAATATTTACGAAGAAGGGGAAGGGGGAAATAAGCGAATATCCGACTAATATGATTATTAGGTGTGTAGGAACGTAGGATTTCGGGAAAATCTTCCAATTTTCCATCTTCCGCACCCGACGGAGCACGAAGGATACGACGGAAGCGCCAGTTGCGACGTTTATCTCGATCGTAAATTAATTACGATATAAATCGACAGCTTGTTTCTGTTGCTTCGCAGCACGGATTTTTGTGTTTCACGTTTATTCAGCTTATATATTTTTTTCGAAATTGGTAACCGTCGGCCTCGAGGATCGTAAAAAGTTATCTCCTTTCATTTATTTATTACGAACTACATACGACGGCAATGACGTCACAGAAGTGTAATCTGCGGAAGCTCTTGTTTCCTTCTGTATCTTTCGAGACCCAGTTTGTTTAGATATAAATTAATAGGTAACGTTTTCATTTTGTCGAGTTGATTTTACGAAGGAAGCGTTCATTAGCAGTAGTAACTAGTAAACCTTCCGCTGTCTGTTATTTGTTCGAAGTGTCCCAGAAAGCATCCCCTACAAATTGACAGTTTAATTGTGCATTCAATATTAGGAAATGTCGGTTTATACGGGGTAACGGAGCGCGGGTACGGACTCGGGGACGTCCCGAGACTCGGAGGAAATTATCACTAATGGATTGTCTTCCTCGGTTAAATTGTTGCGAAACTTAGTAGCGAACAAAATAAAGCTAGTCGCCACCCTGTACCCCGCTACCTGCTACCCGCCAGTCTCACCACTCGCCACTCACCGACCACCCTATACGCCCTATACAGAGGCG
Source organism: Micrasema longulum (assembly GCF_059751315.1). Taxonomy (NCBI): domain Eukaryota; kingdom Metazoa; phylum Arthropoda; class Insecta; order Trichoptera; family Brachycentridae; genus Micrasema; species Micrasema longulum. The sequence goes on from NW_028279109.1 coordinate 95,994, forward strand.
TGCAGAGTGTGCGGCATATGCACAGGATGATATTGGACCATTTTATACGTATCGTCAAAATCCACACGACATGGCAAAATAGGGAAATATCAAATATTACGAATACCGATAAAAATATATGAAATGGATTTAGAATAATTAATTATATTTTAAAAATCAATTTGGATATTGTGGAGAAATGTTTTCATACATAAATTTAAGTTTTTTTTTTAAATACGTCACTAAAAAACGCGACATGTTTGGCCTTGAAAGTTGTGACGTCAAGATTCGTGACAATGTTCTAAACAAATTTGAATGATCAAGAACAAATAAATCGTGATATTAGGGGCGTGGCCAATGGAATGGCCGTTTTAGGGGAATTCAAAATTAGAAATTTAAAAATATTTTTTCTGCTACTAATAAGTAACAATTTTTTTTTTCAATTCTTGGTAACAAAAGTCTACGATGTATGCAAGAAAAGCGATTGGCTTATGAATGTTGACAAATCGAAAATGATGGTTTTGGAAAGTAATAAGAATATAACTAAATGTGAGATCACAGTAAACGGAGATAAACTGAATCAGGTAGAAGAATTTGTGTATCTGGGAAGTATGTTTACTAGGGATGGAAAGACTGAGAAATATATTGAAAGGAGGGTGAGTGCCGGGAATAGGGTGAACGGTGCACTGAAATCTACCTTGGCAAATAGAAGTTTGGCGCAGGAGGCAAAACAGGCAGTTCACAATGGAGTTCTAGTGCCGACCCTAATGTATAGACGCGAAGTATGTAATTAGAAAAATAATTATGTAAGTAGGTTGAACGCTGTCAAAATGCGATCTCTCAGGCGAACGAGTGGTAAACGACGTACGGTAGGCGCACAAATCTCGAGATCCGTGAACTATGTAAGGTTGAGACAAGCATTATCGACAGAATCAAGAAAGGAGTGCTGCGTCGGTTTGGACATGTAGAGCGAATGGACAGCGAAAGAAAGGCTAAAAGGATCTACGATGCGAATGATGATGTATGTAGAAAACGAGGAAAACTGAGAAAGACATGGGACATGGACAAAGTATTAAAAATGTAATTTTGAGCTTGCGTTTTCTGTTGTTTGCGGATGACTTAAAACTATTTTAAAGGTGACAACTTCTGACGATTTTCGTCTTCTCCACGCGGATATATCTAATATGTATATCTGAATGGGAGGCGAAACAAACTTAGGTTTAATGTTTCCAAGTGTTCGGTCACGGGTTCGGTCTTTCACTAGGGCCCAAAAAACTCATTTTTTTTGCTACAAAATGAATGACCAGAATCTGATACGAACATCGAATGTTAAGGATCTGGGCGTTAGATTTGCGAGCACGCTGACATTCCATGAACACACAGAGACAATCAGTGGTAATGCATTGAAGATGTTAGGATTTGTTCTGCGAACTGCCAGGGTTTTTGAAAATACTCGCGTACTGAGAACTCTTTACAACTCCTCGGTGCGAAGTAGACTCGAGAGTGGCTCGATGATTTGGGGGCCACATGAACTGAAGTACTATCTTATGATAGAGAAAATCCAAAAGAAGTTTCTGAGATATCCCTACATGAGAGAGTGCGGATATTATCCTTGGCTCTACCCGACCGAGTTTCTCCAGGGCATGCTTAGCTACAACAGTTTAGAGACTAAAAGGAATGTGTATTTGACTACACATTTTTATCGATTGTTTCGCGGTATTGTCGATAGTCCTGAGATTATGTTGAGCATTGGTTTGTATGTTTCTGATTATTACCTAAGACAGCGTCAGCATAGATTGTTTCATATTCCGATACACAGGACCAACCTGCCGATGGTTATGCCTGTTGGAAGGGGTACCGCTATGCTGAAAAACATCGCTTTGGATGTTGATCTGTTCCATGTGTCCGAAGGGGTTTTCCGGAGCAAGATTCTCCTACTATTTGGACAAGAGTATCTTTATGTATTTAAAAAAATATGTACTTCTTAAATTTTAGTTTGTAATGTATGTATTATTTTAAATAAATAAATTGAAAAATTTAAAATTAAGTCCATCAAATACTTAAATATGGACATGTCAAAAGTGCGAATAATCGGCGTGCGTGCATGGGAAGATGTATAAATGTAGAGGAAGCGAGGCATGTATGCAAAGACAGAGTGATGTGGCGTTCTATTCTCTCCACCTACCCCTACGGGAAACGGCGTGACGGTTTGGTTTGTTTGTTAGAAATAATGAATCGTTTGGTGCGGGGTGTGGGTAATGTAAAGTGGTGCACGAGTGCCCGCCCCCGTGTTTACCCTCCCGCACCCCTCCTCCGATCAGGAGGCGACTTGATTAAATCAACTCTTGAAAACTCAGTTAATATTTCGCAGAAGCTTTTGTCATTTTAATAAGACAGGTAAAAATTTACTGAAATTAACTTAGCACATTATCCGTTTAAATGAAATATTCAGAGATGAAGGGTGCTTCTTTCAACGAGTAATCATTATTTATTGAACGTTAGTTTGACCGTCGCGTCGCGTCGATTTCACATCTTTACCTCCGTAATGGTTATAAAAAATAAAACTAAAACCAGTTCAGGTTTACCCAGAATGTTGATTCAATTCATAAATAATTAAATATTTTAAAAACTTAATTGATGTTTATTATTGGTTTATTTTACAGAAACGTGCAGTTAACAATGATTAAATTACATAATGAAGATGAGGTTGAAAGACAGACCGGCAAAGTTTCTAAATAAAAATCATACATATTAAATTATGGTACATTTCAAATGTGTGTAATAATGTTTCCCTTTCAATGGTTTCGTCAATTTATTTATTTATTTGACGGACTTATGCAGTCCATTCTAACGATGGTAAATACAATTTCTTATAATAAATACAGGCACTAATAAAATTAAATACAACTAAATAAAATTAAAGCTAAGACAAAAAAAAAATTACTACAAGACAAGATCCGGTCTATCTTAGTGAATTTTTAAAACTATAAAGACTTACACCAAAAAAGTCCAGATCGGGACATTGGTGCATGCAAGTCATAGATTGTGCTGTGTTGATCGAGGAACAGCACATTGTTATTTCGCAATTAAGGATCTAGGCATAAATTTTGATACTAAACTCTCCTATCGTGAACACATTGATAATATTGTAAACAAATCTCGCAAACTTCTCGGCTTTATCAATAGAATGACGACGGACTTCAAAAATATTAATACAATCAAAACTCTTTATTGGTCACTAGTTCGACCCCATCTAGAATACGCTTCTACTATTTGGTCTCCATTCTGCAGGACTCATGTTGACCATATCGAGTCTGTCCAACTCGTTTTCAAGAAAAGTGGCATGGTTGCTCGGATTACAAGGGGGTAATTATTCCTATTTTGAAATGGGGTTATATTTTATATATTTATTAAAGCCGTCAAAACACGCTAAACGTCGAAAAACACGGGTACCCAGAAATCTGAAATCGATCACATTAATGATTTATTGACTTCTAAACACGTGTTCACCTGAACCTGTGACGTTTTGAAGTACCTAGTTTATTTTTTATAAAACAATTTTTTCACGCATTTTCAAAAAACTTTGCCGAATATTTAAATGCTCTAATTTTTACTATGTCTAAGAAAATATTTTTATTCCAATTTCCAATGAATATATTGTATACCATTATTGTATTGTATTGTAAGTGTACAGGTGTGTATAAGCGTGTGCATCATTAGAAAGAAAGTGGGAGTGTATTGCAGCCAGATAGGATGAGTCTTAATTAATTTTTAAATAAATATGTTATTAAATTCAGGAAAAATACTACTATGAAAATAGATTTTTGTAACTGAATGTAATGCAAATAAACACAGTTTTTGCTACCATTCGTGTAATTGCAATATGGGCATGAGGAAGAACGACAATATCCTACATAAGCTCTCCATATAATTTGCAAAACTCATAGTGAAAGGGGCAATTAAATTAAAAAATGATAGAGCTGAATTAAATTAAAAATTGCGGTTTACTAAATTGTCATTTTGAAAGAGTAACTCGTTTATTGACAAAAAAACAACGTATTTTAGTGTGAGGAAAACCTTTAAGAAGACCCACGCCTTAAAAACGGTTTTCGGGTGTGTAATGAAATATTAGGTGACACCCTTGAGGTGATTTTAACAAAAATGGCGCCATATAAATATTCCAAACATAATAATGTGCCCCTTCCCTTATCAGTGCTGCTATTCCGAACGCTCTAGCGGCCTTAGAAAAGCACTTTTATCTCGCGTATTTTGTATGTTATTTGAAATAAAAGCCTTTTCTACGGCCAAAAGAGCGTTTGGAAAAGCAGCCCAGGATTATGCTTCAACACGAGTGCTAGGTAACGGATGAAAATAGACGACTATAAAGGACGGCAGTTTGAGCCATGTCACGTTTACAGAATAAAAGTAAACTCAAGTAAATGAACACCTATCTGTCAAGTTAAGCCTCGGTCAGGTTAGATGTTAGTAGTCAGTAGTAGAGAGTGAGGTTCTCGAGCGTGTATCGTGCGGATTGAGCACACCGCGAGTGCATTACACCTTATAGAATTGAATAAGCGTTATGTATTATGAGAACAACACATGCGGCGGGCCGTGCACTGTGTACGCGTACAGTCGTACAGAGTATAGCTGCCGTAGGAACAGTATTATTATACAATACACACGGGTACCACCAGGCGCGTGCGGTGAATATTATCAGTGGGGATGCTGACGAAAAATAATCATGTTCTTACTTTTAGTAGGTATGATAGTAGATAAGATATAGGTAGATATCCAATTAAAACCAACATTGCATATGGTCACTTTTGTAAAGCGCGCTTGAGAAAATGGTGCTTTACAAGTTTTCCACTGTAATGATTACAATTGATCGTCTATAAATAACGGAGCACACAGCAGGTGAAGCTGTAAATATTAGGACAGTACCTAAAACTCGAGATGTTCTTAAATTCTATCTATTTAAAACTTTATGTTAAACGTTATTAGGGTCGTTTTTTCTTTGCGTTATACGAGTTGGATGCTCTTATCTCTACGAGTCTCGAAGAACAATACTACAAAGTTATGAACCTGGACTCGAATAAAGAGTAGTATCCTGATTTCTAGGTATTCAAATACTATCAAGGACAAGGTACCTCGATATGCAGTACGTTGGTATAAAAAACATGCGTACGTAGGTAGGTACGTATCCTGAAAATATTATTTAAATTTGTAAATCGCGTGCATTCTTGAACATTTTTTGCTTGAATTGGGATTTATTGGAGTTTATAATCGCTTTGAAGTGAGCACTTTTTATTAAAGAAGCCTATTTAAAATATAAATGAGAACTATTTTAAATGTTAATGACGTAAGGAACGCGGACTAATTGTTTGCGGTCATTCCATTGGCTTGTTTCGATCATATTATGATGTCGATATGACAAGTAGGTAGAACATACCGAGCTAAGATACAGATAGTACAGAAGTTATGTGTACCGTCTCGATATATACAGGTGAAGATAGCGTTCATAATCGAGGCACAGTAGTTAGAATAGGGAGCGGAATGAAACGTTAATGAGTATTACTCTAAAATTGTCAGAATAGTCGGAAAAGCATTCCGAATTGTAATCGGAAATAAGAGATACCAGTTAACGTAGTATTGTGGAAATATATTTGATTTTCTAACTAACAAAATAATTTCAAAATATCTAAATATGAATGAGATGGTTGTAAGCTAAAACTCAACCCTCGGGCTCTCGAGTATCAATAAGGAACTTCAGCCCTACGGGAAATTAGATAGAATAAATGTTTGCTTGCACGCAGTAAAAATTAGAGCATTAAATTGTACTACAGAATTGCCTGAAAATGTACGGAAAAAATATTTTAATAAAAACGAACTACTTTGAACGACGTCACTGGTTCATATGAATCAACCGATGATAAGAGAGTTATGGAAGATTTCCGTTTTGTTTGCCGTCAATGGACCAATGGCAGAACTGATTGAGAATGAGCGGAAGAGAACCTCTGACGTCACACGCGGAGTTATTTCAGAAACAAAAAACTTTAAAAATCAAAGCGCTAATAATAGTATATTAATTTTTAAAAAAAATTAAAATCTGAACTTCATCATCGAACGTAGGTATGCTATAGGTATGAGAATAACGCATACAGTCGTTTTTCTATAACACAGAACGGAATTAATTATGTATTTGACCATTTTAAATGATTTTTCAAGTCTGGTTAACCGCACAGCCGATACGTGCATTTTGCAGAAAACAGCCAGCCCTAATAAAACTCTGATGTATGCTGTGTTATTATGATTGAACACATTACTTTATATTTTTGAAGAAGACTAGAGAGACTAGAAGAAACTAGTTGGTTGTCAAATTATAAAAATATAAGTGGTACATAAAAACAAAGTGATTTTATTTTAATATATTATTGAATATTACTTTATATTTATATTCGGGTACTTAATTGTAAAAAAAATCACTTAATTCATTTGTAAAGCTTACAATAAAAAATAATTTAATTATGAGTTACAGGAATTTCGATTATTTTTTGAGTCTGGCTGACCAGACAACCTAAAATATGCATTTTGCAGAAAACAGCTAGATCTAATATTGAATGAATTAATAATATTAAAATACTTGCGTTTCATAATGTATTTAAGAGAAGTAGATTTTTGAAGGCATTATCTTTCCATCAGCATCTACTCGTATACTGTAATTGTAAGATTGTTCTAGTGCTGTGGGTGGGTCCGCAAATTGAGAAATGTCGTTTTTGTGATCGACACTACTTTCAGAAGGTGATTATTGCAGCTTTTTGTATGAAAGTGGCCGGCTGTTTTTAGCAGAACATAGAATCGATCTTACAGTACCCGATTACACATTCATTCATTGTAAATTGTAACACAATAATTATAATTGGGTAAAATGGTTTTTAATGGCATAAATTGATGAAAACATTGGTTCGCAATATTTTTTAGCACTAAAATAAAGCATTCTCCGTCACTGTTGTAAACTGAGATTTCAAAATTTAATTTCATAGTTTATGATTAAAAAAAAACCTATCGATGTATACATACAAAATCCAGAAGCAAAATATTAAAAATGATTTTTAATTGATCAATTCTTAGAATAAAACTTCGATTCTAAGGACACAATTTTTCAATCTAGTCTTTGCAATTACGTATGTATAATTAAATAAACACGTTACAAGCTCGAAGAAATTTTTTATTTGTGGGTAATTATAATCCAATGTGGACTTCCGACATAATCAGACGCGATGCTACGCAGAAACACGCCGTCGCGTCGTGTGTGATGAAAAAATGCTTTAATTGTACCGCAACTGTGAAAAACGACAGATGTGTCGTTTCATTCGTAATTATAATCCAATTAATAGAAAAAGTAGACAATTAGTAAAGATTTTTTGAAATTTTGACAGCTGCCAGTTAGTATCGTGTCTATGGTAACGAGCTACACATAAATAAACATAACGTAAGGAAATAAGTATACCTCTTTCTTACATTAATAATTGCACATGTGTCGTTATTTCTTATCTCTTTTCAACGCAATATTTGCTATATCTTAGATGTTTGGTAGTAACGGGTCTATTTATCACACGTCAGCGAGTCTTCTATAGTTATTTTTTTTATTCACAGGCAGCCGATAATTTTCAGAAAGGAGCGAAGCGAGTTGAATATTTGAAAAGAAAATGATATTCAAATTTGGATTCGGGAATCCCGTGAAATGAGCCGAAAGAAAAGTTCGTTTATCTGTCAGCGATCTTGAATAATGCCGGTGACTAGAATAATCGCGGAATAAAATGCATAAATTTTGCGACTAGTTCCGTACGCTTCAGATAACTCCGATCGCGATCATGTAAATTAGTTACACCAAGTTGCCTCTCGAGTAGGTTTCACACGGGGACAGGACGATATTGCTCTCTTTCGGCATCGGACCCATTTGGACTACACGACAATGGACTAAATATTGTCTAAGAGATAGACGGGCGGCGTCTCCGCAGGACGATGCATTTACCCCCACCATCGCGTGCGGCCGCATTGTCCTCGTGTAAACGCTCGCGGACAGGACAGTGGAATAATAGCTACGTGCTTCGCGCGTGCGTGACGCTTCTCTGCCAAAAATGTTGGCAAAAAAAATCCCTTTTGATTATTCTGTATGCAAATATGGTGAAATTGAATTATTATTATATCGAAATCAAATTTTATTATTTTTCTATAGTAACTACAAACCAAATTAGAGGTAAAGGATAGTAAGAAAACAAACAGTACTCCCGAAGATCTTTTAAATGTTTATTTTTGTAATAGGTATCAATATATTTTAGAAAACAAATTTGCCTCGCATTGAAAAATACAAGATGTGAAAAAAGTGTAAAAAAATACTAATTTGTGTCTCTCCTGAAAAGTTGGGTTTTTAGAGATACAACGTTCGTTGTCCAACAATTTCAACACCATCTCGGTATAAAATAAATAATATTTTTCACGAACTCGCTCGTAAAGCGCATCGTCATGTATTCATTTTTGCAGCCATCTACCACGTGTACTACGGTCAAACAGTTGTATTGTTCCATTGTCCTAGCTTTCGCGATCAAACAATATGATGTATTCCCGTCTATTTATTATTTATTTATTTATTAATTCATATTTTTTGTCTTACAAGCTATAATTTAAAATAAAAATAATGTTACCTCACTGGGGTTACCCGTGCCGAGGACACAACAATGTGCTTTTCAAAAAAAAAATATTTTTACATTTGAGAATAAACAAAGAATGCTAACTTAATAAACAGAAATAATTAACAAAATGTTCAGACAGTTTTAAAAACTACATATTTAAGTTTAAATATTTTTTAAAATTTTTATTTAATTTTTTTTTTTGTTTTTTTACAATAAACATAAGTGATAAAACAGAGTATAAAAAAAAAGCATAATTACATAGCAATATCCGACAAACGCACGGCCTGTTCGTGGGTATACAAGAAAATGTGGACAGTTATAATATGTTTGTGTAACATAAGAAAAAATAAAATATTCTGTAAAAGATAATATGGTATTTCTTTTCTATAGTAATTAAAAAAGGAAATAAAAAATATTTTTAAAAATACAAAAATATTCCTTATTATTAAAGGGCAACAAAATAAATCATAGAAAAAAAGAGTTCATATCTTTAGTTTGAATTAATTTATGTACATCTATATTATTTTCCTCGTGCGAACCCAGCTTTATCGGAACTGAAAAAAGTCGCTTCCGCACGAATCCATAGGTAGTGGGGTACTTCAATACGTCTATGCGGTTATCACAAAATGTTAGATACTAGGAGAAGAAATACGAGGGAATGCACTGAAAAACGTACGTTTGGTGCGCGGTGACTTGAATTGTATTCCCTCGACACGTGTGCCCAAGTACCAGAATCCCGGATAAGTCTGAAATACGTTTCACGCGAGGAGAGGTGCTAGCTACTAGTGTAGCGGGTAATAATATATTGTAGTATGTGAACATACATATGTAGCCAGTTAACGGCCGCGGTTCCTACTTCCTGTGTGCTATGCCATAAATCGCGCCCAAAGGTGGTAGAATAAAATATAGCAAATTACATTGTGATTTTGTACGTGATTCGTATTTTTATCATTTTAATTATTTAAACTTAAGTCGCATTATATTTTGAGTATGTCTAAACGTTTTTTAAATTTTTTTATTTGCTTTTAAAAAAGTACAAACATTATAATATTTCATTATCCATCTTTATTTCTAGCAGGGATGCTGGATTACAGCACCCTCGAATCTCGACGTCAAATTAACATTTCTATACGCTGATTTCTGGTCCGCGACTATGAACGCTATCTTCATCGGTATAAACTTACATCGATATTTATGTACGAAAGTGTGTATATTTGTATGAAAATTCTAAGTATCTTCGTCGGTTACCGGTTATTGAACATGTTTAGAATAAAAAATTGTAAACATATCTTTTTCATACAGAAAAATTAATTTTACCTTGTAGATAAAATTAAAGATAAATTTTAACTTACACACGTTTTATACGCCTATGATTCATGTAATTAATTGTAGTGCTTTTACACTTATATATTACTCAGACAGGGTATAGTCTAAGCTTACAACCGAGTTTATTAGTCCCGACTGTCCTTCTCTCGTTTTCGAATGTTGTATTTGATATTGTTCTGATATTCTCGTATTATGTCCGTATTTATTAAATTTTTGTTTCAGGTTTTAGTTCTTTGTCCACAATTATATCAGTGGCTAATTTATAAATAAATTTTAAGGATTCTAGTTAAAAAAGTTCAGTGACATTTTATAGTTTAGTCTGTTTAAAGAGTTTTTTAGTTGCTATTAGATAATTGAGGTCATATACTAACTTAAATATTTTTATTTTTAAAAATTTATAAATCATACCACACAAAGTATTTTACAAGTATAATACGTTGAATTACATTCCCAGAAGTTACAACAACTCAATTCGGGACATAAATAATATTAACATTTAGAAAATAACACATATTGAGAACAACAAAGAAACAAAGCAAGTTTAGCACCTTTATAACTAAATATAGCACAACAATATATACGCCTAAAACCTTTTCTTACACAAGCATAATTTTGCTGTCTTTGTGGTCTGTTTGTGTAATTATGGTTTTCTGTTCCTCGTAGTTGTTGCATATAACATATTTTAGATGTTACATGAGCTTCATACATTAGACGTTTTTCTGATTTTAGAACAAAGTTTTTGATTTAAAAAAATACTCGATAATGTTCCTGTTTTGCAAGTTAAATTGTTGATATGAATTGTTGATGTCAATTGTCTGTCCTATCAGAATACATACCCTGGGCCCCGATTACAATGGGAAGCTAACACAGTTATCTTCGACTGTCTATAAAGAAAAACTGATATTTGTGTACGAAAATGAGTATACTTGCATGAACATTGAAAGTATCTTCGTCGCGTCGGTAACCTATAGTTGAACATGTTTAGAAGACAAAATGTATGCATATTCTGCTTTTCACACGGAAAACTTAATTTTACTTTGTAGATAAATGTTAACTTCCCATTGTAATCGGGGCCCTGGAAGTATAATGTAATCCAAATATACTGGAAGAGATCAGTTTGTATGTTCCCAATAATTATACAAGAGCGAGATCTCATGCACTGTTTTACGCACCCAGAAGCACGCACACGAATGCAAGTCATAATTCACCCATTAATAGGGCAATTCGCTTGCTGATACGGCTTCTGCGGATAATATGAATCTATTTTTCTGTACATACCGGCAGTTTATCAGCTTTCTGCTTTGTATTAATTCATTTCCAAAGTATAATATATTTAGTTGCAAAATATTGCAGACTACAATTGTCAAATAAATAAATAAACAAATTAATGTGAATGTCCTTATAATTAATCTATAACATCAATAGTTTGTGTTTGTACAAATTTTTGTAGACAAGGACTGGAGTCAACTCCCTTGGAAGCTGTTAATATTTACGTATTACAACAGAGATGAAGAACACTCTAGAGAAGGTAATATAGAAGTCTAGGCATCTACAGGGCTTATGACCTGTCATTGGCTGGTTCAAGTGGCCACTTAACACACTTTGTAACATTCACCATTTTTGAATATCCCATATTTGAACATCCATGTTCCTACATTTTTTTCATCTGTTGATGTTTGTGAAGTTAAAGAGCTGAATCATTTATTTTTGCGGGTGAGATTCATCTAATTGAATTATTTCACCTACATACTAGGCAACGCCTGAAATTTTTTTTTTCTTTTTTTTTCTAATTTCTTTTCCAAGTTTAGAATATTACACAGCGTGTAAAATTGCCAACTAAGCTAGCCAATTACAGGTCGCATGCCCTGTAAATGCTTAGAGTTTCATTTTAATCAACTTTTAATGTATATAAATTCTTTATCATTAACCCACTTTACCATCTTCACAATCATACTCCTATTCGCTCGTAATGGTTTTTCATTATAATAAAATAAATATAAAACAACTTTGTTTCTATTATTACACCTTTTTACATAAATATTTCATGTTGATGTAGGCAAATGCGCTGACCACTACACCACGAGGCCGATAATTTTACCCTTATCCAATTCAGAAAACATTTCTGAAGAGTCGTGTTGAAGCAGTTTTGAAAAAATGTAGCAACATTTTAGCCCGTGCTAAAACTCTCGACGTAATGTAAAGGTGGCCACACACTTTTTGCAGGTACAATATTACATTAGCCCGTGGGAGGCTTTGCAAGTAATAAATTGGATACCTTTTCATGCTCTATTAAAAGTGAGAACACGTCTCGTAAGCATTTCTTCAACTTAATGATTTCGGCTAAACGGAAAGGGTATCTTCCGCTACTTTTCATTTATTCACACCTAATGATGCATATGACACTGGTTCACACAAATAAATAAACATATTATCTCCCGCGTGAGGAAGGTCAAGAAGTCCAGCCGTCCATGCGCTTTGTAGCTGCAAGACGTGCTGTAATCTAGCTCCTATATGTTATTTAATTCTATCATAATTGAAAACGAGGAACTAGAATCCCAATCGTCCATGCGCTATGTAGCACCAAGGCGTGTTGGGATACTTATTGTACAGCGCCCTTGAAGCGATTTTCACAAAAATTGCGCTATATAAATTATTCATAAGAATAATAATAAAAAGGGGTTCGAACTGTCTGTTGCTGGAGGGTGTGATTCTATAAAATGCTGCGAACGCTCAGTTGCATTCCAGACTGGTCCAACTCGTTAGCGTCCACGTCGCGAACCCCGGGCAATGGGCTCACACTCAAAACGGTGTGGTGACGGCAGAAATCGAGAAGACGAAAGGCGAGTTTCTGGCGCCTCAAAACCAAAACCAACCATCTATGAGAAGGTAGCCCCGACCGAAAAATCCACCAGACAAGGCAACGGGAAACCACTCTGGTCATATTTTCCCAGGAATTACTATGGCGAGTACATCCAATAAGCAGTTGTCCTGGCTGCGGAATGTAAGAGTGACGCAGGACCGAGAAGCTTTCGCTGTAGTGATCGCCAACGTCGGGGGGACCCGACAAGGCACCGCAAGAAGAAGGAAAATAATAAAAAAGTGACTTGTCAATGGTGATGGCAGTTATGTAGGAAGAGCAATGTTTGTCCAATAGTATACTTAATACGCACTGTTTTCGATAATATCGGCATTTTTCACATCAAAAGTTATATGGAGGATAGTTCTAAAACTATAGTTTATTTATTTATATATACGCCCAATAGGCATTTTTAAGGACATATTTATACATAAAAAAATATTATAACGGAAAGTAGAGACACAATGGTATATAGTAGACTTGGTGAGAGTGTAAGCGGGAGAGAGGTGTTTATAATTGAATTTGATTCAGTGATCGTTTGAAAGAAGACAACTTGTTATCAAAGAAATCAAGACTGGTATGTTTGTTGGCAGACCTGAGAATTCTGGGCATAGGGGAATGAAAACTGGTAAAAATGCAGTCATCAATAGACTTCACTCTCTAGGCAATAAGTACCAGGACATTGGTGACTCATTTCACATGAAATTTATTACATATAGAACGGCTCTTCTTCTTTATTTTATTGGTAATAGTTCTAAGTAACTATTTGTTACTTTTATTAAAAATTTGTTTTAAACTTCTTTATTAGTGTTTTTTTTTTCTTTTTTCGTTTCTTTTCTTAATTAATTTATAAGTAAAAAATATTTCTCTTTATCATTTTTTTTACATCATTGTATATTTTTCTACATAAACATATACTATTTACCTAAATATTAGTTTTCAATAATAATACATATATTTATATTTTTTTAATGTTATTCAAAATTGTCTTCTTTGTTATTTTTTTAACTGGTTCAAAGTATTTCTAATACCAAATTATCTTTTTTTATCGATAATTCTACAACTGGTAATATTTTATTCTTTTATATAGTTTATATTTCTTAGACTTTCTAAATTAATAATATTGTTTTAAATGCTCTGTATTACTTAAATTAAGCTTACATGTATGTATATTTAATTGTATTTGTAACTAATATGTAAAAGGCACTAAGTGCCGTTTATTTCAATAAAAAAAAAATATAAAAAAAAACCATAGTTAGTTCTATAGTTATCGGTATGAAAGAGTAAGTTTTGTCTGAGGTTTTTAGTTGGAATATTTAATTTTATCGAACTCAGTAGTTCAGGCGCATCGAAGAGTGAGTTGAGAATTTTAAATAGGACTAGAAGGTCAGATTTATTTCGACGGTCTTGAAGAGAATATATATTTAAGCTAGTTTTTAACTCATTATACGTATATTGGTCTCTGGATAAGCCGACGCCTTTCTTACAAATCGACAACGAACTGATTTAATATTTTTTAATAACTCACTGTCATACCATTATCCGCCCCTAATGATGCAAACGGCACTACGTCGGTAATCCAATCGCAGCGTATCTTTATGATTTTTGCTACGTGCGGAATGGAATATTGCAGAGTAAAAGCATCTTTAAAATAAATATTTCACATATTTTTATTTGTTTATTTTTCCATACACATATTATTTACATAGAAATATAATTACAAAAATACATCTTAAAATTAAGCTATAACATGAATTGGAAAAAAATGCCCACAAAGACTACAGCGTCTGAGCGTAGGCCATTCCTTTTTTAATTATTAAAAAGTTTATAGCACATATATATGGTATGACATGACTATGAAAAGAAAAGAAAAGAAAAGAAAAGAAAAGAAAAGAAAAGAAAAGAAAAGAAAAGAAAAGAAAAGAAAAGAAAAGAAAAGAAAAATAAAAGAAAAACCAAATTAACATATGCTGAAATCACGAAAATATTATTTATTTGCAGTATTCATTTTATTTTTTTTAAGAATGTGTCTATCTGCTCCTTCCATGCTAATCCAAGACCTCAAACCTACTTTAAACTGTACTAGTGATTTAATGTTTTGTAGTTCCTCGGTTAAAAGATTGAATGATCTTGGACCAACGTTTGAGGAGTGCCTCTGTGCGAACTTAGTTCTGCATCCTGGAACTGACAGTACACTATCAGATCTATTACTAATACGATTTAAATTATTACTAAACAATTCCCTATTTAAGTAAACATATTTCAGGTACTGAGATAAATTTAATTTTCTAAAACTAAGGAGTCCACTCTTTGCGGAAAATGTATTACTAGGAAATAGTCTATGTTTTTTGTAAATTATTTTAATTATATTTTTCTGTGCAATTTCTATTGAGCGACTATGCGCGTCCAAGACTACCTACCTCCCTACCCTATTATACCATATGTTTTCGAAGACTGGATTAAAGCGTAATATACTATTTTTTATTTTTTTTGGTTAAGATATTTTTCAGTCTTTGGAAAACATAAGATAAATATCTGAGTTTATCTGTTAGTTTAGCTATATTTTTTTCCCATTTTAGTCTTTAATCTATAGTATAATATGTATATATACTACTACATATATATATGTATAATATATACATGTCAACCTTGCAACCGCACCTGGGACGCCAAACGTCGTGGGCGAACGCGCCAACCACAGCACTACGACTAGAAGGCGGACTTGGATTTCTCCACTCGAGATTCTCTTTCAGGACTTGTACCCGAGAATAGCCATCGAGACCAAAACACTCGTCCAGGCTTCCGGATCTGTTTCACACAGAGAACAATATTCTTATCTCACTCGCAAACTGTTTGCTTCATATTACTAGATAATTTGATATTTTCTTACAGACAGAAAGTACGTAGACATCAAATTATTATTTTTAAAACGATTTATTAAAGCAAAATAAACAAAAACCAAAGCGTTATTCGATCACTTTCTCGGCATCAATAGATACGTTTATTGAAAATTTTAAAAACAAATTGAAATCCACGTAAAACATGCAATTTTTAGTTTTTATAGTTTTGTGATTTATAAAAAAACCTTGTCTCGCTTTGTTCTATACTTTTACAAGCAAATCACGAAGGGAAATTCACAACTTCCATTGGAGATGGTAAAACTCAATGTAGGAACCCACATTACAGGGTACTGACTTCAAAACAATAGAAGGAAATGATATCGTAAATGCTGGAATTGTATATCAAAAATCAACACGTGATGTGTGTTCTCGAAGACTATGCAACAGAAAGAGAATTAGTATGCAAAACAGACTGAGAATAGATACTTAAATGGGTATTATTCGTAAATTATGAACGTTCAGTTAGTTGGCGCGACTCTTCATATCGCATTTATAATGAACGACGTCTGCTCGCGTCAGGACGAGGGCATCGGTGCAGTGCTAGTTGCCGGATGCCAGTTGTTACTGTCGCTACTGTTGCTACTGTCGCTACTGTTGCTACTGTTGCTACTGTTGCCAGTGTAGAGTATCTAAAACCTATAGACTGTCGAGTATAGAGAAGGCAATATCATCCAAATTATTATAAACATAACTAACTTCGTATACTATGTGGAAATCCGTTATTAGTTCTGAGTTTATACACTATATCTGTTTGTTTACTATAAATATGTATGTAGAACTGTTGATTTCCCAAATAAAATAAAATAACGTAATTACAATCTACAAACATTTGGTTATACTCAAAACATTGTTGATTAAATGAAGACTGCATATTTATTTTCCCACTAAGCGATTACTGGATCATTTTTATTAATTGTATTGGCTGTAAATAGGTAAAATTTAAATCATTTTTCCAAAGGGGTTTATAAGTAAATAACAGCATTTATCGATACAATTCCTGGCCGATTACCTTTCTTTCCCATCCTTCCCTTGACCCATCCTTATGGTACCTACCTAACATCAAGATAGAAGATATTCAAAATTAGAAGATTCGGATTTAGAACAAAAACAAAACAACATTTTTGACTTCACATAAATTCGCATAAAAAGTGGTTGGATTCGTCGCGCGTCGTTGAAAACATTGTTACATTTTATAGTGCATTTTGTCATCCAGTGCCCGAAATTGAAGAACATTCACATCATATTGCAGGTAGGTATCCATTCCATGTTCCTATCCTTTCTTCAAATACTTCCCTATCACAAAACTGAATGAAATTCGTTTTTCATTTACAGTCCGCCTTTTCGTTAACAGGGGTATCTAATGAAAAAAACTGGATATTAATTTTAATAATGAATGATCTTGTTGAGACGTTATTTTTATATGAAGCGGAAACATCAACGCAATATTATAGTCGTAGATGACTCGGAGGCGTATTTAGAATACCCCGGACAGCTAGACGCACTGGCGCCTTCATTCTTCATGAACAGAAGCTGGGGTACAGACCCTCGGCCGAGTTCGATAGGAAGACGCCTGGACAAGCTTGTCGCGTCCGGCACACTTTTGATAGGTCGACTATCAAATAGTTAGTAAAAAGTTAGTGCAAATACCGCTTTTCCGCTATTTTGATAAAATGTATTTGATGTTTAAACGTGAATCTTGAAAAATATTGGTCCAAAGAAAAAAAAAATATTACGATTTTTAAGTAAATTTTATTTTCTCAGATTTCCGTATTTTTTTTCCATAAAATCTACAGGGACGTAATTATACACAAAAACGGATTTTAAGCACCATTTTTTCAAAATCGCGACATGAACGAACGGTGGTCGTTCGAGGTCACAAACTTAAGGTTTTACTAAGGACCCTATGTCCACCGATCCTGTTAAGTTTTAAAACATAATAACCTTTTTTATCAAAAAAAGTCAAAAGTACATACCGAATGACCTTGAACGTCCCATACTATATAATAAATCTCGATAACCACCCGATGGATCTAAACCTGGTTTTCACAGTCATGTAAAGTGTCCTAAAATAAAGCTACTCGTATTTGTAATATCTTTGAAAAATAAAAATTAGTACATCAAATTATTCGTTTCTTACCGAAAACTACCGTTTTACCAAATTCTGGTAAAAATCCCGTAAAATACCGCGGTAATTTTACCGCCTTGTATCTCTAGTCACGAGGGACCGACTAGGATGGAGAATACAGTATCGAACTCAGATTTTAATAAGATTTACTAATATATCTAGATAGATTGAGTTTTTATACTGACATTTCTTGGTGGAACTGCATTTTGATTATAATAAATTATATAAAATACAAACAATGAAACTACGCGATAAGAATTAACTGCCGGGATTTTTTTCTTTCAGAGAGTCACTTAATTACCCCGGGCCCGGGGACATAGCTGTCGATGGAACTTTCATACAGTGGCCCCTGTTATAGTTTTAATAAAATTTAAATACATGTAATTCAAATACATTTTCATTATAAAACTTCATAAAATTATATCATTTTCATCGGTTTTTATTATATACATTCAAACAAAACCTAAATTCATTTAATTGTTATTACTTTTTACTTGAATTATTTTAATTCGAACTCTTTTATTTCCATAATTATATAAAATCATGATTTACAACCCCCGCTTGCACTTGTATAATATAAAACATAAATTTGTTTAGTCTCCCACCAGTCTGACGATGTCGGTCACGACGAAACCCGATCGCTGGTAAAAATTTATAAATAAAAGTGGAATAAAACTATATACGTATTTTCATTATTATAATTAACATATCTAGAGATGGAAAAGATCTTTAAAAAGTTGCGTTGAAGTCTACATATTTACAGGGTTTAAATCCTGCCATTGGCTGGTTCGAGTCATCGCTTTGCAGACTGTAATATATTTATAGTAAAAATATATGATGTTCGAACAAAGGGAGAATGGTGAATTTACACATCGGGTAAAGTTATCGCTTACAAGAGCCAATGAAATATCATGAGCCGCGTAAAACTATACACTTCCATAATATTCCTTCCTCGAGGAGGTTCAGCATCTCTGATGATATAAGTTTGCCTATTTTTCTTCTACAATGAGAAATTATTTTTATCGTGTAACGTATAACCGTCCAGACATGCCAAGTCGATGTTATTATTTCTAATGTTCGCAGTTCCGTCTCTCGAGATGAAGATGGAGTAGATATTATCTCCTACATATTGTGGAATATGGTACAGAACACAAACAGAACGCCTCGAGGCACTCCTGTCACCTGCCGTTCACGCCGAGATGAGACGAGAGAATGATGGAAGCCTCGAATAAATACAATTTAATTATGTCGTACCTGTTCACTGTTCACTGTTCACGGCAAATAAATTCTGTCAAATTTGGCGAGCTTTACCGCGCTGACAAAATGACGATAAATTTATCATAATTTGTTTCACGGAATATTTAAACGCGCTGCTGCGTACAAAATGTATAGATACATACATATATTATACTCGTACGTATACCCGGGAACCCGAGTGGAGGTGGGATGAATTATTACAAAATGGAGATTTTTAAAAGTTCACTAAACCCACGCAATTCATCTTAGATAATACAAGGTACGCGAATGTCACTCGATGATCAAAATATCGTCTTCTTGTTGCTTAATGATCTGAGAAAAAATACATTTTTTCTCTATTTTTTTAGTTGTTTTTTACAATGTCACAAATACAAAATACACTTGTCACACAAACAACAAAAAAAGCCCACAAAGCCTGTGAGTGGGTGTACGTTAAAAAAAATGTTTTACAGAAATAATCACAGCAGTGCACAATAATTATGTAGTTCATAATATAATTTGATAACCGGGTTGTGGTCCCGTGGTAATATTGCGGACTATCGGACCAATGACCCCAGGTACTTCGATTTGCCGAGAACATCTCATTTTTTCAAAATTGTGGGCTGGCTGCTTTCAGCATAACTACGTTAAATTGTTTTAGGCTTTGGTAATCACTCGTGAATTAATATTTACCGATGGTAAGTAACACAATCCTTTTTACAAAGTTTATCCGAAAGTTTTTTACACGTTTTCATGACACAAGTGGGCATTTTGTTTAAATTCTAAAAGACGTCACGCCTGGCTGGTGGTCGAATAACGACTAAATACGCGTTGGGCATGACTGAGCGTTTGGGCATGACTGAGTTAAGAGTCATAATTCTTAAGGGGTCGGGGCATGTCTACGTATTATATGTATTAATAAAAAAAAACAATTATTCATTTTTAAACGTTTTTTAAATGCACGGATTAAAACTAATTATTAAAGTCGTAATAAAACTTCCTTTTTCATGCAATTTTTTCTCTATTTTTGATGTGTTTTATTATTATCTTATCTCTTTCTGAAATTAATTTATAATTTTTTTTGTGTACCATATACATATTATATTATTATCTTTTATATACCTAGTGTAAACTATTTTTTATTATTTGTTTTTAACACTAATTTGTTAATACCATTTTTTATACGTATTTTTTTGTTTAAACTCTTCACAAGTTATTTACAATTTGCTTTTTGATTCTATCATTTTTCTTATATCCATTTTTTTTTTTCGTTTTTATTATGCAAAGTTTCACTTTTTATTTTGCATTGCTTCATGCTTTTTTTGTTTCTACGTGTATACAAAAAAAGTGTTGTTTATTTTAAAAATGATTACTTAATATGTTTGTAGTTACCTGTATAACTTTTGTAAATGCCCCCTGGGCGTATTGTAAAATTAAATAAACATGTCAATGGCAAAAAATAAGTAAATGTAATAATTTATCTCCACCATAAAATAGACACTTAAAATAAACGCGTTACATTAATTTATTTTGACCACTGGATTTATAATGTACAATCACTGTAGCAACCACCCCACGTGCAACATACACGTATTTACACGTATTTACGCATAAAATCGGTCGAGGCAGTTTTCACGGGCAGTGAACATAAAGAACAAGTAGAGAAACATCTTTAGAAAACGTTCGAGATATTTTACAAAACAAAACTCCGAGTCGTGTCGAGGTCGAGAGTCGAGAGGGAGGACGAGAAGAAGGAATCCAAACATCGCACCGCTTCAGTTCGGCAATCAACTGCGGGCGATACTACCGACAATTTCATTTCGGCGGCATCAACCCGCGGGGAAGTAATAAATTGGCGGTTTTCTACTTGATATCGTGTGTTTTTTGCTCTATAAACCTTTGTGTTTAACGATATCGAAGTAATAAAACGAGCGATCTATCGTTTTAAACTTTGTTAATTTCGCCGAAGCACGAAACGAGCGTTTTAAGCTGTGCGGGGAAACATAAACAGAGGAACAACCGAAATATCGCCGGGACGGAGTCGGCGCGTCCGATCCGGGAGGCTCATTTACCGAGTTCATCTGGAGCCGGTTTAGGGCGGGCGACATGCGAAGTTTGCGGCGGAACCCTGGATCGGGAGCGATAAATCCCTCACTCGAGGTCTCCGGTGAGCTACGAGCTGCTCGCGCGAAGCGAGGAAGGTATACCGCGTCTCCCCTCCGGCCGATAACGGCTGCATTCGCCTCGAGCCTTACGCGTCGCGGCGCGGCGGCAGAAACCGCGAAAACTAACAATATACACGATCGTCATCGTACCCTTATTCGCGCCTGATGGAGCATAGCCCGCTCCAGTCGAACGCCACATGCTCCGTATCTCGATCACATGTTACGCGAAGGTAAGGTGAACGGATGCCATTCCAATGACAATGAAATATTTCAGTGCAACACCAACTTTCAAATCAATTATTTAATGTCGACCTTTCCGGGAATCGAACCCGGGACCTAGAGCATGATAGGTGAACACGCTAACTGCTACATTACGAGGCGGACTTTTCTCCATCTTTTTAGGATTATACTGCCCGAGAGTAGCTGTCGAGTCGGAAACACTCGTCCAGCATTCTGGTTCCTTTCACGCGCAAAATTGTATTCTTCACACGCCCGGATACGGAAATAATATACATAGCCGCTGAAATATAATATATTTCGCAATAATGTGCTGTTCCTCGATCAACACAGCGCAAACTATGGCTCGCACGCGCGGATGTCCCGATTAACTCGTAGACAAGATCTGTTTTTTTTGGTGCGAGTCTTTCTAGATTTAAACGATTACTAAAATGGACCAGATCTCGTCTCGAGGTTGTTATTTTTTTATTTGCCCGAACTTTTTTTTTTAGTAGTATTTTATTAAATATATAAAAATGAATTTTATGGTAACTAGACTAAATAAGCGCGTAAATAAATCAATATATTGCTCTTTTGAAAGGTTTACTAATATCGATATTATATTTGTTTACTGCATATACCGAGTTTCTTTCTCCAAAAGTTTCCCGATTACGTCGAAACTAGATTTCTAGCGAAATTTCTCGCGGGAACAGCGAGTCAGAGCGCATGCGCATACGAGAGGAATGAAACTGTAAAGCCACCTGACAAGAGAACGGCCCCATACTCGCACACGAGGAGTAAATAGATATTGCTATGTCGTACAATACGGGATGACTGTTGCGCCCTGTGTACTGTGTACTGAGTGACTTTTCATAATGAATTTCCCGGACAGTCGCGACTGTGGAACTCAGTCGGCCGCGGCAAAGTGCGACGCGGCTAGGGTCAGGGGCAAAAATAGAAAAGCCGATCGCAATTGGTTAAAAGTCCTAATTTTTTTTTTGTCTGGTCTTTAGCCGAAAATTATTGTTAAATTAACACTTAAAATTTTAGTCACTCGCAACAGCATTTATAAAGTTTGTATTTCCGGAAATTTCGGTATAAATTTCGTCACATGTTATGTGTTTGAAATTGTTTAGTGTAATTAATGTTGTTCTCATCTCAGCTCACAAATCTGTTTCAGTCCTATCCACGTTTGTGCCGTGAGTCATAATACCAAAAAAAGTACTGGCGAATCTTCAGTAATTCGGAAAATCCAGTGCTGTCGTCGCACGCGATGAAGAAAATGACCCATCGCTTTTCAGTTAGTTTTTCGTAAAAGTCAGTTCGCTCGATGTTGAGAAAAGTTTTCAGTAGGCGTGAGAAAAATCAGGTCTCGAATGGAATCCGGGCGGAGTCCAGCCTGAGCTCTTAAAATCCGGTCAAGACCGGATGTATCCGGCTGGGTGGTAACCGCAGACGTTGCGGCGCAGCGTGCCCCTTTGTGAATTTTAAGATATCGAATAAAATTGAACGGCGGGCGTCGCGTCTAGGGATAACATTAACTCTAAATGATTAGCCGACTTTCATTTTAGGATATTTTCCGAGGCTCGTCAATTCTATCAATATTAATGAACGCCGACTTCGTTCCTTTA
This sequence comes from Micrasema longulum, assembly GCF_059751315.1. Lineage (NCBI taxonomy): Eukaryota > Metazoa > Arthropoda > Insecta > Trichoptera > Brachycentridae > Micrasema > Micrasema longulum. Next base: position 119,119 of record NW_028279109.1, read on the forward strand.
TCCTTTAGTCATTAAAGTAAACAAAAGAATTATACTATCTGGAAAAGGTGGATCCTCGCGCGCTAAGTGCCGTAAAATTACTCAATTTTGTCAATAATAAAACGCCATCGAAACGTCAAATTTGGGTAGGGAAATTTTCTTAGAAAATGTAGTCCCGAAAGTTTTCGCTGTACAATGGGCGGGTATTCTGGAGTAAATACGCTTTCGGTAAACTTTACCTACGAGAATCCACTATATTATAATCCGGTATAAAGTTTCGCGTACAAAGCGCGAGCTTCCTTTAAAACCCGATAAATAAAGCTATTCAGGACCTGAGGGGGATAATTTGTCTAACGGGATACAAAGAAAATAGAACTTGTTATGTTTTTTTCCCCACTTAGCGTGTTAAAACACTCCACTTCCGCGCGGTAGGGATTTTTTGGTACCGTTCCCGAACGGTACATTGTTGACAAAAGTCAAGACCTCACATAATTGTATATTTCCTAAATTTTTGAAAACGCCCAACCGCACAAGTACCTACCTGTACCTGTATCTGTGCATACATAGGTATCGTATGTAGGTACATTCAAGTTTGTGTGTGTGGTATAAAGTACGCTGTTTATAATATATTTTTTAATTAGTAAGGGAAATGCATTCACGTTTCGATAAGTTGCATATTTAAAGCCGCTATTGCTGTTGAAATTTCTACATCAAAAATATGTCTTTAGCGCATATTTAATATTAAAATCTTCTGTATCGCAAATGGTTTCGCTTAAAGGAAGATGGGGAGCTTCCATAAAGACCTTAATGTCAACTTTTCAAAATTGAAAAATGTATAATTTAAGGACATACTAGGGAAAGTATTACCAGAGGCGGAACACACTTTTAAGAGAGACGACAAATCTCATCTCCGGCGGATTTCAATTTTAAATAACCTGATTTAAATAATATCAATTTCGTGAGCCATAATTTTATAATGGGATTGAGCTAAATTTACATCTTAACGCGATTTTTCTTCGACGGCTCAATAAAATATTTAACATGTTCCTTTAATTTGAATAACATTTCACAAATCCGAGATAACACGACAGTTAGATTCTATTCGGAAAATGTAAATCAAACGAGAAATTTGTTTTTATTGAGAATAAAACATACCTACATGATAAATAAATAATACCTACATGATGCAGGTTGGTAATTTTATATTAAGTTATATGAGACCCTCGTACCCGTATGCAGAGACAAAACTTAAGGTGAGGAAAGTACATTCTAATTTCATATGCAGAGAATAACCCGAAGGTGAAAACAATAGAATGTACTTTCCTCACCTTAAGTTTTGTCTCTGCATGGGTATCAGTATCGAAAATGGCCAAACTATCCCATTTGTATTTTCGAGAAAATCGAAAATCTGTAAAAGCACTTTTTAATTTAAATATAAAAAAAAAATATTTTTTTACTTGATAATATTTGGTGCCATTAACACTTTTAACAAAACCTAAATTAAAAATAACAGGAAGCGCTATTTTTGTTAAGTATTAAATATGCAGTTGACCGCTTTTGGTACTATTTTTAGCGTTTGGCTATCTTTGATACTGAGGGCCTGATATATTATACATTATAATGTATAATTATACTGAATTTTCTGCTATGCTTTTTAAATTGACATGATATCCGAGTATTTATCTACTTAGTACTTGCTTTATAAATAAGACGGATTTTATTAGGCACTCTTTCTGCCTAATAAATAATTGGAGACAATATAAATATTTTTTTTATCCACACCCAATAGCGCATTGACAAAGCCAGTTTTACGCGCAGGTAACATAAACTTATGTGTGTTTTTTTATTATAGTTGAGATTCTGCGCATGCATATACGAGTATTTAGAACAAGTTCCATTTACAATGCGTTTTAATATTTTACAGTTTACCCCGGATACCCAGTAGCTCGACACATCGATCACAAATAACCATCGATGTGCTAATGTGCGACGTGATAACAATTTCTCGCTACGGTTGTTTATCGTATTCTCGATCACGATGGAACATCCGTGAACACTTAATATTAAATGTCAAAATATTTACGTTTCGCGACGTATAATCTTGCTGCGCAATCACATATTTGGATTTCACCGGTGTAAATATGGAAAGTATTTCAAAACTGCTATTTTTATTTATTTATTTATTATTTATCACGCTATTTATTGCATTCAGCCGGCGGTTGGTAAGCCAATTGTCAAGAAAAGCAGTCGCCATAGTAATTGTAATTTAATTTTAACATTTTTGTATTCGATACTTCTTACTGTTTTGCAAATGCAATATATTGTATTATTTTTTATAGTAAACGCCGATTTTCGGCCATGAACTGTTGTTAAGTTTTTGTTTAATATAGTTCCTAATTTAAATTCATATTTATTTTTGTGAGTGCCACACCAGAGTATTGTTGCTTTGGTGGGTGCTAATAGCACAGTATATAAAGATAGCACAAGGGCTCTAATCTCCCTCTGTTTCGTTTTTTCTCGAAGTCTTCGGTCGTCACGGAGCGCACTGTGCTTTAAAATAAATATTTTATACAGTCCACTATTATAAAGATCTTTTATTTAGTAGAGATCGACAGCCATATTAATTGAATCGGCTAAAACACCAGCGCACATTTTTCAAACTGTATTTATTTACGAGGAAAACAAAAACAAACCGACACGAGCGTTGACTTAGAGATTACACACGCATTGACTTATGACTGCGATAACTTAAGCGTGTTCATTGCAGGGGCGAACCGTGTATAGAAGCGATTATGCGCAGCTTACCATTATATTTGACTAACCATAATAATGTTTTATCGTAACTTTATTTACAGAAAAACAAATAAATAATTAACATTTATTTTAAATCGTTTCCACCGTTTGTATTTTTATCCTAATATAAATATACATTTCAATAAAGCGCGCCCAGCACATGCGGTGAGCCAAAAAACTAGCCGATTATTCCAGCTTATTTTTCATAAAAATAAGTATACTATATTTTGAATGTATTAACCCCAGTGCGGGTTTTTTCTCCTAGATTAAACTTGCAGATTACACAAATTATTTGAGGATTCTTGATTTGGAAAACAGTATTTCAAACATTGTTTCTTAAGGACTATTTTTCTTTGAGATGGTACTTTTGACATAAGACCATAATTACTTTCATGCGTCATATTGCATGACATATAGCGCTCCACGCGGCCGTTTTTAGCACTATTAATTACTAGAACAATGCGGCCAATTGACATTTTAATTAAATACCTAATATCGACTGAATTCACAGTGGTATTTTTTGTTTATTTTTTAATGAATTATATAATAAAGTAACGGATAATATATCTATATATTTTTTTTTTTTTATTCGAAAATTTATTTATAAACCCTTACGGATTATAACATTAATTTTACATAAAATAATATATACATTTTTCATTTATACTCTGTTGTTCAAAATAATATTTTTTACATCTTTTCAATAATATAATATATCACGAAGTTACATCGTTTGAGTTGATTTCATGGATGAGAGTTATTGTATCACACAGAACCACAGAAAAATATCAATTTATATTATATATTACTTACATTATATTATGTAACTCATATGTAGGTACAAATATATGATATTTTTTTATAGCTTACCTATTAATAAAATCACAATTCGCCACTGGTTCATTGTGATCGCTCAAATGTTTAGCACGTTTTTAAGAACGTCGATAGTTATTTGTAATTGAGCTACATGACAAATTATAACTCGTCCGGGTATGTAATCAGTAATTAACAAACATTAGGTTACAAAGAACTGTATGCAAGAACATTTGAAGTTAAATAAGCGCATGGCTTGATTTACCGTGTATATTACGGTCGTTTACACAGGGGTAGATAGTACGTATTCCTCTTTATGGTAAATTGATGACATCATGACATGTATACACGCTACAGTTTAGTATGTTATCCAGCAGCAGCACTCTCCAGTCTGCAGTCTCCACTCTCCAGTCTCCAGTCTGCAGTTTGCAGATGCAATCTCAACTTTTATACGAGACAAACTATAAACTTTACTTTTAGTTCGACAAGTTGATAGTCAAAATGACATATTTCGGTAGTTATGTACTCACTTATACCATAAAAACTTCTCACTGCAACGTGGGAGTTTTTCGTCATATTTTCGGGTTAACTCTATTGGCGTACATGTCGCTAACTTGAAGCAACAGCGAGATTACTACTACTACTACTACTACCATTACCAGAGATGATGGACCGCCACACACGTCTATCCTGGGCCGTTCATAATCGCGGCTATCTTTATCGGTATATACTCGGATGATATAAACTAATATCGATATTTATGTACGAAAGTGTGTATATTTGTACGAAAATTCAAAGTATCTTCGTCAGTAACCAGTAATTAAACATGTTCAGAAAAAAAGTGTAAGCGTATTATATTTTTCATACAGAACACTTAATTTCACTTTGTAGACAAAATTGAAGATAAATTTTAACTTCCCATCAGAATACATACCCTGGCATACATTTCTAGCTTCTTCCACATTCATACATCTTGTCATACACGCCCTTCGGTTCTGCCTGCTTTTGACATGACCAGACTTAAGATTTTGGTTTATCTGATCATGCCACGTCTTCCTTGGTCGTCCTCGTCTCACGTTACCGTTCATTTTCGCCATATATACTTGTTTTACCATTTTTTCGACGTCCATTCGTTCTACATGACCAAACCATCTCAGAGACCCTTTCTTAATCTTATCAATTATACTTGACTTGGATTTACACTCTCGCCTGATTTCATCGTCCGTAACCTTGTTATACATTGATTTCCTACACATTCGTCTAAGAGATCACATTTGAACCGCGTAAACTCGGCTTTCATCCTTTCTCTGTCAGTTCCAAGTTTCACTTCCATACATAAGTGTGGGACTAAAACTTAGTTGTGCAGTGCCAGTTTAGCTTCGATTGACATATGTATTTTAAACCCATTGACATATGTAGAAACCCGAAATTTACGATTTTTAGACACCTTTAGATATCTCAATAAATTAAATAAATAAATATTTTCAAATAAGTATTTTATTTATTTATTTACTTATAAACAGTTTATCACACATTTGTTAAAACATAAGTCATAACTCCATGGGACCAAAAGTTCTATGTTGAGTTGGGACGATTATTATTATGTAACAATATTTGAGTTTGGCCAAATGTTTGCAGACTGTAGACAAAAGCCCTGTAAATGCCTAGACTTCCGTATTTTCTTCATTAAGGTATTCTCCATCCCTGTTGTAATTTGTTATTATTATATTTGTAGGATTATGGTTGCTGAGGTTGGTGGAGCTCCTACCCCAGTTAGAGATTGACAGAAGACACGAGGTTACTGTTTAATGCGTATTTATAACATGGCGAATAAATAATGAATTGTGTCGCGCGAGTGTTACGGCGATGAGGAGTTGAAGTAACTGCACTTGAACTACATGCAGGAACTGAGTGACTAATGCTGATTGACTGAAATGGCCGAACTGAACTTTACTGGACTGGGCGTTGACTGTGCCCTGTGGTCTCTTTATAGGCCACGTTCCTTTGTTCTTCATATCTCCATGGTAGGAACGATGCTAATGTACTGCGGGACGTTGATCTCATGTTTTGCAGAATGTAATGAGTTGAATTCAATAGAAAACGCTGAGTTTCTTCTTGGAGTCATGACTCTATACTTCAGGTGAAATTATTAAGCACTTGTGTCTCATCGATCATGGACATGAACCTTTCTTATCTTACCTTTCACTAAACTTAATCTTTATTATTACTTAAATTGATTTTACAAACTTATTTTATATAATTTATGAAAGATGGTGGAGTTCTATAATTGAGAATATATATAAAGAACGTTAGTAATGCTTACTTTAAAAATGTATGTATTTTATGTATTCTTGTTGAACTTCCAAATAAAATTTTAAAAACCCACATATTAATAAAATACTTAAGTTAGACAGTTAACCTATGAGAAAATATAGTATTCATAATCTACTTCAAATAATTTCATTCCGGCACGTCCTTTGCACACCTCAATGTCCGATTATCTCAGAATATGTTCTTCAGAGATATTTATTATTTATTTATTTTACAGAAACAAACAGTCGCCAATGATATAATAACATAAAAAAGATACGGTTTAAGGACAGACCAGCGAAGTTTCTAAATAAAAATTATACATATTAATTTGTGGTACAACAAAAGGATGTGTTTATGTGTAATTGTATGAGAGTAAGTGTATAGGTGTGTTTGTGTGTATGTGGGAGTAAGTGTTCAGGTGTGTGTAAGTGTGAGCATCATCATCATCATCACCATATCGATATTACATTTGTTTATTTTACTACTAGAGTCGCGGATGAGTATATAATATACCTACATTACTTCTAGACACTGGTAGGTATATAAAATAATAAAACAAAAAACCATGCCGGGTTTGATCATGAAGAGAACCTATAAAAACATTTCAATATAACTTGGGCATTATAGACACGTTAAAAAATGCGTTCTTTTTCAGAATTCACTTTTTATTTATTTAATTTACATAAACACCCGGAGGGCTTTTACAAGTATAGTACATACAGAAAGATATAAAGTAAAGAATAAAATATAGCATTTGGTAGTTTCAAATACATATAGGTACCAGGAAAGAAAACATATATATACATTATATTTATATATATATATACAGGGTGTTCATTAAACCCTGTCACATCCGAAACCACGATGATCAGTATGAGCAAGAAGAAATATTGGCACATTAAAATATTTTTTTAGAACGAATAATTAAAAAATATTTATATATAAGAAAAAGCAAATGGTTGTTTACTTCTGCCGGGGTGAAACGACGGGGGGGAAGGGGGGAGTCTGATACTGGGCCGCGCTCCCCTCACTTCTCCCCTGCAGAAGTAAGAAACCATTTGTTTTTTTAAATATTTTATTTTAAAATATTTTCATTGTTCTAAATACATTTTTTAATATACAAATATGTCTTCTTGCCCATACTGATCATCGTGGTTTCGGATGTGACAGGGTTTAAAGAACACCCATACATTTATATATTTATAAAGATGAAAGAATATACATCAATACCGTAAAACATTTATATAATATAATAAAAATTATCTTAAGATACGCTAGTAAAAAAATAAAATCATAAGTGATGCTATAAACACACAATTGTAAGCGGGTAGGAATGAAAATTATTAACAAATAATAAGCATTTCGTAACTATATCCTTATTTTAAAAGTTGTTTATATCAACTAAGCCAGATAAAAAAACCAATTTGGTTATTGGTGGGGTCGCGTTGTGATAAAATGATTGTGATATTTTAACACTTGTTTTTTGACAGTCGACGATCGAATCGATGATCTCATGCTCGAATGAGCAAGCCAAATACGGAGAGTGATTAAGCTAAAAATGAAAGTGCATTTTTCCGTGAAAACAGATTCTAATGAGAAATATGAACTCAAACTATATCTCGTGCTGTGCTCGAGGTCCCGGGTTCATTTCCTGGGAAGTTTGAAGTGAAATGGGTATTAGTTTTCAAAGGCGGTTTTAGGATGTATTTAATTGTCCGTGGACTGGCACCCGAAGAGTAAGGCTGATCACCTTAACTTCCTGTAAAAGATGATCGAGATACACTGCACTTGGCTTAACAATGGGATGCGGATAAGGGCCAAACCCATGATGGTGATTAAATTATAGATGGAAAGAAGAGTAATGAAACAGGTTCTCTAAATCTTCAAAAGGGTTTTTTTGGACACCGAAGAAATTTTATGAATACTTTTGAATGAGGAAGTTTAGTGGATTTCAAAATATTTTTTATTTGTCAATAAACTATTAAACTTAGCCAAAAAAATATTTTTATAAATCGTATTATTTGCGGTACGATTTTTTTAAATTTTTGTATTTTTGACATTACTCCGCATGTGACGTTAGAGGTTCTCTTCAGCTTGTTCTCGGTCCGTTCACGGTAAGTAAACTGGATATCTTTCACAGCTATCTTATCATCGGTTAATTCATCTAAACTTGTGACGTCGTTCAAAGTACTTCGTTTGAAAAAAAAAAAAAAATTCCATCTATTTTCAAGAAACTTTGCCATTGCACTTGCTTTAATTTTTACAGCGCGCAAGAAAGCATTTTTTTGTACACAATTTCCTGTAGGGCTGAAGTTCCTCATTAACGATACGTATTTTTGAACATTCAAATTATGTTACAATTTACATTCTCTTATTTCAACTACATAGCTCCTATTTTACTTGCCAAATAAATGAAGATGAAATTACGAAAATGATTCGACTGAATAAAGCCAACAGAACATAACGAGAGCATCGCTTACGCAATAAACTAACCTAACCTAACTCTTCTCGCTGCCCCAGTCACCGATGAGTGTATTATTTTTTTGTTTTGCCAGTTTTAGTGCGAATTATTTTCCGGCGAACGGCTACAAGAAATAATGTCGAAACATGGAACCGACGAAACAATGGAAAATCCCAGCGCCTGTTTGCGGCCGGCGCGGCGCGGCGCGGCGGTGGCCAGTAGCTGTGCAGTACTTACTGTGCACCGCAGTGGCGAACGGTTATTTTATTTACAGGTAAGCTATAAAAAAATAGAATTTATTTGTACCTACATAGTAGGTACATGATATAATGTAAGTTATATACTATAAATTGCTATTTTTCTGTGGTTCTGTGTGATACAACAACTCTCATCCATGAAATCAACTTAAACGACGTAACTTCGTGAAATATTATAGTAGCTTTATTATCCATAAATTTAACACATAACTTATATAAAAAATAGCACAATAAAATTCAGTTAGTATAAGGTATTCTCATTACGACTGAAATGTCAACTGGCCAAAATTTGTTCTAGAAATGAATAATGCCAAAAACGACCGCGTCGAGCGCCACATGTGTTGCGAGTCATATTATGTCAAAAATATTATCTCAAAGAAAAATAGTCTTTGAGAAATAATGTTTGAAACACTGTTTTCCAAACCGGATAGTCAAATATAATGGTAAGCTACGCATAATCGCTTCTATACACGGTTCGCCCCTGGTACACTGAGTACAAGTAGCGTACAGTACAGAAAGAACTTACAGTAGGTGAGTAATCTTTAGGTAGGTACTGTTCAATACGGTGACAGTGGCAGTGTGGAGAGAAACAAACAAATTTACTCGTCATTATTAAAAATGTCGGGAGATATTCACACACTGATTGCGAAATACGAAACAAATTCCTCGTGACTACTGGAAATACTTACTTATCCGTATGAAATACCCACACATTGTCATTTCAAATAACAAGAACCAGTAAGTTTGTGTTAAGGTATGCATTTTTCAATAAAAACAACGCTTTTATAATCACTGAATTTCCATTTTCAATTGTATAACATTATTGTATAAAAAACAAAAAGATAAAACCGAACCAAAATTACGATAAAAGGTTGACGGGTCTGGCATTTCTGGGCAGTGAATAAATAAATCTTATTACAATCAGTTTTAAATAGGGTAGGTGCAATAGTAATTAGACATGCTATAATAATTGGATACTCTTAATCTAATGGTCAAAAATTAGTAAACGTAAGAATTTATCTCCACTATAAAATACACTTTTTTGTGTGTTTTTTCTTAAAATGAACACATTACACTGATTTATTTTTAACCATTAGATTTAGAATGTTCAATTACCGTAGCGTGTCTAATTACCATAGCACCCACCCTATAGAAATCAATATCAAGTTGAAAACGTTTGGTATTGCCCAATTCATCAAATCATTCAACCTACATCACCAAACCGAAAAGTCTCTAGAATTGGCGGGTAACCTTAATTATTAGTTTTATGTCATTTTAAATATATTGAATAAACGCTGTTCTGCAGCACTGAAACTAAAAATAGTGAAATTTTCCCATTTTCATAGTAAATAATATTGGAACAAGGAAAGCACCTTGAGGGACTCCATAAGTAACAACGTCTTATTAGATGAAAATAGGTAGTCACGTAACTTTAGAATGTTCTTTTTTGATAATGGTGAAAAATTATTATATTTTTCATTTTCTGCACCACAAAAGGTCAGGAGGCCCAATCACAGTGGTGAATTACAGCACAGAACACCTAGGCTTTGGAAAAATGTCATTTCAATGTTCGTGTTCTCACAAAATAGAACCCGAAGCCTTCCGTATGTGAGTCAAGTGTCTTGGCCACGTAGGTCGCCAATTATCTCAATTTCATTTATTTAAAATAATATATGTATGTAAGGAGGTAGGTATATCTAATTACGCAATTTATGCAATTAGCCTTTTATAAATAAACCGATTTGATCAGACTGATAATGTCCCACCCATGTAAAACGTTATTTTAGTCAGCAAGACACGAGATCTGATTTCGGATTTCGGTTCCAACCCTCGATGGAAAATCAATATAAAACTGAGATAAGTACGCAAGGATTGTAATTGAAGTATGATGGTACTTATAAATCGGAGGGTAAAATCTTTAATTAAAGCCTGGTATTGCCAGTAATATTTCTCTCTTTCGCCTACCCTGATCCAATTTGGTTCTTATTGGCTGAATCTATTTCATGCTCGTACATCCCCCTCTAAGAGGATTTGTCATGTTTAATGGCCACGCGTTATACTGTGCTGTGAGCTGTGACTACGTTTATATGAGAATTAGGTGAGTGCGAGTACTCAACTTACTTTATACAACTTTGGATGTTTTGCTTTTATGTAGACGGCTTAAATAAATAGCTTTGTAATTGGGTCGTATAACGCGTCGCACCTACTAAGTATCGCGGGCATGTACAAAATAAGACATTTTAAGATATGATTTATGTTCTAATAATCATTCTGAAAATACTTAACGGAAAACGAAAAGCGTCGTTAAATTAATACGTAAACCTTTACCGAGCTATACATTTTCTAAATATTTCTGCACTGGCGATAATTTGGAACATTCGTTCGCGACTAGGGTTTACCATTTCAAAATGAAGAGACGCCTAAATAGGCGCGAAGGTTTTCACTGTCAATGTTATCAATACGTTTCTTTTTTGGGTGATACCGTGTATGTTGGATTTGTTCCGACGTTTCGGCTACCATTGCAGGAGCCATCTTCACAGTTTGACCTGAAGATGGCTCCTGCAACGGTAGCCGAAACGCCGGAACAAATCCAACACACACGGTATCACTCAAAAAAGAAACCTTTTGAAGAGACGCCTGTTCGGGTGCCTAAAAAGTCTGATTTTTCAGAAAAATGCCTGTCTTTGTTGAAATTATATTAAGAAATTAATACAGTACATATGAACAAAGTAATGTGATTGCTTCAATAACTTAGGCATATTTTTTGAACGACGAGTTTTATTTTCAATAGACCTTTTTTTCCAATTTTGTTTCTAATATGGCAGGTCTACCAATGAATAAAATGACTCGCCTACAGACTGTATTGAATGCCGCAGCGAGACTTATTTTCGGAATCTCTAAGTTCAGTCATATCACTCCACCTTTCGGGAATTGCTATTAAGAAATGGATAGTGGAAGTGGGTTGCGCACGGATCGATGAGTGGATCAAGCCAAATAGGTAAAATGTGTTCACTGTTTATGAAATTTTTTCTATTGGTCTATTTAAATTGGTTATGTTTTTTATGAATATTTTATCCTAGCAGTATTTCTACACTTTAAAAGGACACAACACGGCATAGTTAAATTCAAATCAGGAGTTGCGTACTGAGCGACGTCTACAAAGAAACTAATGGGTCAAAACGTAAACCTACTAATTTATGAGTAGTTTAGTCGCCTTCTGTTTGATGTGCGTATGCGGTTTCTAGACTATTCTTAATTCTACGTGGACAAGTATACTTTTAAAACCAACTCACGTAAAATCATAACTCGCTTCATATTAAAATTCAAATCAACGTGACACCCCTTTCTGCCCGGATCGGCCGGATCTCGACATTAATATGTGCAGCTATCGTAATATGTACATATTTTTACCACGCGTTCGCCCGGGAGATCGCATTTCGACGGCAGTCAGCCTACTTCGTCCTTGTTTTTCCATTTCCTATATTCCTATATATATAGGATTGTAAACTTCGCCGCTAATTTCGTCTTACGGAGGTTGGTATCAGTGCACCGTTCACTGTTCACTCTGTTCCCGTTGCTACATATTCTTTCCTCACTAAAAACTTATAAATTATTTCTAAGGAGTTTTTCGCAAAAAACAAGAGCAATTATTTACAAAAAAACTTAATAAAAATGTAAATGTATCTAATATGTCTGCTGAATAATTACGAAATTGAGTGCATTTTTTTTGCATTTTCTTGAACCTACCTACTTAACTCAGATACGAGGCGGGTGCAGAAAGTAAGAGTAGGTACTAGATTTTTAAATAATTTTAGAAAAAGTGTATAAGAAAAAAAACAGAATATTGTTGATACACTCGTTGACTATTTTTCCACATAATCGCTATCCCGTTCAATGCGCGTGGTGAGTGGTGAGTGGTGAGTGGTGAGCCGTGGCGCAAGCTTCTATGCCCTTCTCGAAGAACTCTCCCGCCAGGTGCTTCCCCGCTTCGGAACCTCCTTCTGCACCCGCTCGTCGGTTGAAAATTTGATTCCACCGATGTGTGACTTCGGGGAGGTGAAAAGATGATAATCTGAAGGCGCCAAGGGGGGTGGTTCAAAACATCCCAACTAAATGAACCCGTCCTCACACGGCCTTAGCCACCGAGGCGCTCATGGACTCATTTCAACGAGTGTATCAACAATATCCTGTATTTTTTTTTCAATTACACTTTTTCTAAAAAAATATAAACATCTAGTGCACTTACTTTCTGAACATGCCCCGTACATAATAATGTTGGAGAATCATTTGTATTACACTTACTTAAGTACGTGAACACGGCTATGTTAATTTTGTATAAATTGAATTATTTGCACTTTGATGTATTTTTCCACGTAAGAACAGGTAGGTAAACAAAGCGGAACTTTAAAACAACATAAATACCTAGGTATAGATAGGCAGAAGCGATACAAATCGTGTCATTTAGGTTTTGACGTTGTAATAGTTTTAACAAAGGTTTAAATCTGTTGTCACAAAAATACAGATAAATGAAGAATAACAATATTCCTTTCTCTCTTCTCTCACTTACCTCGTCCGATAGGTACGGGGTCAAGCGGCGTTGCCAAAACACCATAAACCAGGTGGGCAGCGACAATCCCATACCAAACTATATTGCACATTTTTAACATAACATCACTATCTCATATCGTATTCAAAAAACATGCTTGTAGCAATAAAGTGTGAACACATTTTTCCAAAATACATGACCAGACAAAGGTATGGAAAACCATATTACAAACATTTTCATTTCACTACACATTTACAATACATTTTGACACAGATGAATTTCAAAAGAAAATCTACCGAATTTTAAATGCATTTACCCTATTAACGATAAATTTATGAAACGACATGTTTTAAGTTAGAATCTGATTCGTAAAACTACAATATTACTAAAAGAAAACAAATACGAAACGTCACAACAATCCACACAAACGACCCGTAACATCCCCACCTCAAAACTGACATTTGACAGCTTCCATGTTATCGAATACCTACTCGCAACAAGTACGTTGTTCTACATACCTCTCATGTTTCGCGTAGGTACCGACCAGTAAACATATGAAATTTTAGCGTTCAAAATATGATTGGTTACTTTGAAGGATTGAAAAATATTGCTTATTGAATGCTTCCCATTTTTCATTTCTAGTTTCTGTAAAATGTAGAATTTATTAATGTTGATTCTGAAGTCATTTATTTGTATTTTTCATACTAGCCACATTGAAAACCAACGGCTACATTTAAACTAGGTTCATCTAAATCCCAAATATTTTTTACATACACCTAAGCATTTCCCCTTTATTGAAACCTTTTACCAAAACATGATAATATCGTTGGAAATTATTATGTGCAAATAATTCATAAACAATTGAAATTTAATAACATGTTAAGGGTACACAGCAAAAACGAACAAATTAATAAATAATGACTTTTACAGGAGAGTTTATATTAAACTTACCCAGGAGAAGTAATAATACTTTAACATTTCGAAAATAATTATAATAAAAAAAGGAATGAACCCGTTATTGCTGTTTACCCTTCATATGTATATTAACTTTAAAAAACTTAATCAAAAGAGATAATCTAATATAATATTAAAAAGCGTTTTACTGTAATCGAGAAAAAAAATTGCTCTAGACCAATTGAAATGTAGCGTTGCACTTCTACAAACAGAGGGATTTAATTTTTTTTTACTTTCTACATTATGTTTATCTAAATTCTTTATTAAAAAAGGATAATTATCAATTATAGCAGTAAACATAAATATAATATGAGTGAATAATAAAGCTTAAGGGAACTTAAATACATTTTGAATTTAGAATATTTGCTTTGTCTGCAGTTTAATTTTGTTTCAAATCTTTAGTGTCAAATTCTTTTGATCGTCTGGAGCGTGATTTGTGATTAAAATCATTGGAATATGTATAAAAATGTTTTCTTTTAGCGTAATTAGTTGAAAACACTTTAAAATGTCGCACATCAGGTACAGCATACAGTATGAGGATTACTGTGGTTCATTGATGAACGGTTTTGGAGAGCTAATGCAAATGCAAAATTTGGTTGATACTACTCTCATGTGTAATACTCACACATTAAGAGTACATAAAGTTATTCTGGCAGCAAGTAGCTTATATTTTCAGGTACGTATTTTTTTATTTCCGTTATTTAATCTTCTTAAAAAAATATTTTTAACTTATGTCAAATTATTTCAGGAAATTCTAAAGAATCGCCCGGGAGAGTTACTTATTATCCTAAAAATAGACTTTATTGTTCTAAAATCTCTAGTTGAATATATATATAGTGGTAAAACTAATATACTTAAGACAGATATGGATGAATTAATATCAGCAGCAAAATTCTTAAAAATTAAGGGACTTTCTGAACTTCACGAAGGGACTGGTGAGTATTTCATATAATATACAAACATTTTACTTATGGTGTTACCCAAAATGATTTATTTTTATAATTTAGATAATCTTCCTGAGTTTTCGCCACCCCTGATATTTAATCAGCCTTATGGAAGTACTCAAGAAAGTCACCAGGTACAGATTATTACTTTTTCAAATAGATTACAGTACCATAATATTATCTAGTATGTTGGCCCTTTTTATGATCTTATTGTGTATTAGTCTTTTTTAAAAGAATTTAATCATTTTTGTAAATTAAAATAAATCAAATTAAAACAAGTTGTATTTTTATATTATTTAAGCACTACGAAACTGATAAATTATCAGTAGTAAAAATATAGAAATATTATATGTATCTAAATATTCCATTCCTTCAACCAAAACAACAATGTTTTTAGATCGCTGATGGAGAGGGACTGCCACAAGAAAATGTTTCAATTCCACCCAATACGTTCTATCCGAAAAATGTAAACAATGTTGTAGTGCGCATTCCTATTGACATCAATAGCCATAATGGCGCCAGTAACCGGTCGGAAGGATCTAGAAACAGGAATAAATATAAGCAGCACCATTACGATTGGTTTAATGATATAATACCCATGAATAAGATTACCCGCAGGCGAGGTTATTACAATGTAAGAAACTACCATTTTGTATGTTGTCGATCATTCACACCGCACGCAGTCGATATTCATCCATTTATTTGATTAACAGAAACCGGAACACAGATCTGGTAACATGTTAGGAACCAGACAACTCAACAGAGCGACCAGAAAAGTTTTACGAAAGGAGGAAAAAAGTTCCTTACAAACCATTCAAGAAATTAAAAGTTTTCATGGCCAGTTTGAGGTAATGATAAATACTTTTTTTTTAAAAGTTATATTTATTTCCTTTTATACATATCGAGTATTGTAAGTAAATTCTCGGTGGAAGTTCTTTATTCCTCACCGTTGTAACTAATTTTATTAATACTTTACTGGCATCCTTATTGTTTGTAACTTTTAATTTGTCGTTAACAGGTACCGAATGAGTGCTCGGATCTATCGGAAGCTGTAGACAGTATATTGAATCCTAATTTCAACTTTAGCGGTGAAGAGTTTACTATAAATCAAGAGGAACAAACAACGGAGAGTATAGAAATATCGGAGCAGTTCAGCGATGACAATCACACCTGGGCGATGGAGAACCAATCGGAAAATGAGAACAATAACCCTCACATTAGTTCCACTCTGTCGGAATATGTAGACGTGCTCAAGTCCACCGGACTGCCCACTGACGTTCCCATTCTCTTCGAATTAGAAGACGGTTCTTACGTGAATATAAGTGGAGAAGTTCTCCTGAACATGGTCCAGAGTAACAGCGTCCAGTACGAAGTGGTGGAGCATACGGAGGATACGGAGCAACTATTACAAAATGGAATAACCAAGAGTATAGACCAGATCTCAGAAGAAATTGGAACCAGTATAAGTAGCAATAAGGATCATTTCTCTAATGCTGATCATTCTATTCACGAGGAGCTTTCCGTTAATTTGGATCATTCCATGAATGTCGACCATTCGGTCAGTATAATGGAGTGCCTGAGGGAAACTGAAAATGTGGACATTACTACGATGGAAGAATGTGTGATGAATGACAGTTTAGATCAGAATTCATTTTTGAACAATTTTAATACAATAATTGAATGATTATGTCTCGTAAAATACTTTACCTCGGTTTTATATTATCAGCTTCATAATTGATTAAATATTTTTTTCTTTAGAATATAACTAGATTATGGGTTTGTTTTTATACATTTCATATTTTAAGTGTTGGTTCTGTGGTTCTGGTTATTTCTGTGATTTAAACCTGCGCAATAATTGTAAATCTTAAATCTTGATAGTATTACATAGAGTAAAATCAAAGACAAACCTTCATAAAAAATGTATATATTTTGTAAAAAGTACGTCATTCATAATTTGTACAATACTCATTACATGGTAGTATAATATCTAAAATAGAAAGTTTGATATAGTTGGTATTTAAAAAACAAATATCAGTGCCTGAAAGCTTTATTACAAACAGTTTGTGCACTACTTCTAATATCAATTCAATGATAAGACATTTAAAACATCCGTAATTTGCTGCGATTTGGAGAACATTTATTGCATTATTGTCTTCCATTAAAAAGGCCATAGAATGTACCAATCCAAAAAAACAAAACATGTAACAATTCAATACAGGTACAGAATGTCAATACTAATCTAGTTGTGAATACAAATGATTATATTCGCGCGTTTGTTTTTGCACATAAGATCTATAATTGAAAATGGAATGCCTTATGATAATGTATATGAAATATTTGTAAATATATTTTTCACGTATTTGATCTATTGAATGTGCTCTTTTAGTATTATAAAGTAAAATTATGTAAAGTATAAGGATAATATAATCAATTGTATATAGATTGTTTTGTTGATTAATTTTTATCACAAGTAGTACATTTGTTGAATTAAATAAATATGTTCGTATGAATCTTTATATTTTTACTTTAAAAAAATAGTATACACTACGGCTGAGTATAAAATAATACTACTCATATGATAAAACAGATCTTTTTCTTTAAAATATGTATTTGTGTTGCGCCATCGAATCAGTTATGAAAATTTTGTATGACCAATTATCTTTGTGCCACGATTGTTTATTTAATTCTTCATTTTTTCAACTAATTGAGATTATTTCTTACGAATAACAATATTTTTTAAGTTCAATTCTATTCATTTCAATAAACATGATATATTTTCATAATAGCGTGATGAATGAGACAAAATTCACCATTTTTTTTCTGGAGCAACAAAATACACATATGTACATAGGTACAGAAATTACCTTACAACACATTTGCCTATAAATAATTACAATTAACACAATAGAAAAAGAACTACATACACTTACAACAGTTTATATCCTATCAAAAATACAAATTAAAATAAAAAATAAAATGGCTCGGATTGAGATTTTTTTAGACTTACATATTTATTTACATACATAACCACGATTTTTTCATTGATTTAATATTTGCAATGAAAATAAAAAATACTCGCAACTAAAAAAAAGTTACAAAATCCACCGTTCAATTCTAAAATTTTACTTGCCATAAAAAGTCAAAGTTCCGCTTATTTTATAAAATCAATGGTAAACATAATATGGAATGTTTATTGCTACTTTTGAATTGGGCAAACAAAAGTTGGGCACTCGATTCATTTATAAAATAAGATAGATTGCTTGATTTTATAAGGGATTCATATAAATAAAAGTTAGACGAGATTAATGATTACACTTATTGAATGCGGTATGTCTCAGAGTCTGATCTCACTACCAGTAAGGATCAAAACAAAACATAATAGTATGGCCAGCGATATGGTTACTCCCCGGTTAAGTGATGTGGCACTATTCCTATAGGCAGATGCTGTGTGGTAATCCCCCATTTGGAAGGTAATGGCCGGTGAAGACATCCTCCCATCTCCTCCATTACTGAATGCCAACACTCTCATGTTATAAGTCTTGCCCGGAGACAAGTTGTAGACGTACGCCTCCAGCTTTACTCCCACTGGTATAATTGTATCATTTGCTGTGCTCATATCCTGGTCTATTTCCCAAACTCGTACCTGAAAATTATTTATTAATTTATTTACTTATAAGTATGTAGTTTATTACACATTTTTTGAGACATAAGTCCCAACTCCATGAGACTAAAAGTCCTGTGTTGAGTTGGGAAGAGTAATTAATTGACACAGACATACAAGTATATCACTGCAAATATAATATTGGGTCAGAAACATAATAATAATTTAAAAAAATATGGCACATGAATATGGTAAACAGCAAACTCAAACATTCGGAAAATAATAATTTATTATTATTATAGTGGCGGCTATTTTAGTACAATCACTATTACCCGAGCTGCAATTACAAAGATAAATTTATTGATAGACAACTAATATTTCCTAGATTTTGAAAATTGGAATACATATTTGTATAAAGTTTTGTTATTTACATTTTTTACATACTACGATAAAACTTCTTCCAAATCTTGATTTTAATTCAGTGATTTTCGCACGTAATGAAGGACATTTTTAAATACTTTTATATTTAATCGGCCAAATAAAACTATTTTACTATTATATTTTGATAAAATAAATAAATATAGAATTATCTCTTTATATTAGAAATAAATATAAAATACATAAACTGCCAAGCTTACTTTGTATCCTTGTATAGGTTCCTCTTCCAGGGATGGAGCCACATATCTCCACACAGCACGGACAGTGGAAGGATTGACTCCGTACACGTGCACAGATGAAGGGGGTTTCTGCGGAGCCTTGCGGTAGGTTCTCTCCATATATCTCTCGCTCTCTGGGCCCTCACCGGCCGAGTTAAAGGCCATAACCTTCACGAGGTAATAAGTATCTGGCTGCAGACCAACAACTAAAGCCCAGTTCCTCGTGGAACGAGAAAGGTAATAAACACATTCTTCTTCTTTATTGGCTGTCCTCCAATACTTGAGTCTGTGGCCGATGAGCTTTCCTCTGATACGTTCCCTGGTTTGATCGATCGGCAACCAAGTCACGTTGAGAGACGTGGAGTTGAAGGATCGAGCGGAAACTTGCTGCGGCGCAACTTGAGGCATATCTTCGGCGGAGAACACAGTTACGGGTTCGCTAACTGGTCCGGGACCCACGTCGTTAATTGCCTGAACTTTCACATCATATTTCGTGTAAAAGAATTCGGGCGAGACGTGGACAATAGACATTCCGACACTGCCATATTCTTTAAGTAGCAAAGATTGATATTCAGTGTCGTGTTCCGTGCGTCTCCAGAATATTTTGTAGTGAATGTTGGGACCGTTCTGCTCGGCGGCTGTTATAGGATCCCACGTGATGGTGAGATCTCCGATCTTCCCTCCCCCACCGCCAATATTGAAGGGAGCGCGATACGGCTTGTCTGACGGTGTGGAGTGCTGAGGACTGGGTGAGGAGTACATCCCGAACCCTAGTTGGTTGAAGGCCTGGATTTTAAATTCGTACACAGACCACGGCGCTAAAACATTTTCTATAATTCCTTCCTTTCTTCCATTATACCTATCGATTTCTCTGCCGTAGATATTACCACTTACATTCATCCAGGTGGAATTCCAATTAGTTCTGCCGGTCACGATGTAACCTAAAATAGGTCTTCCGTTAGTGGCTCCATCTGTCCACTGAATAGTAGCAGAGTTCTTCTTAATGTTGATAACTTGCAGGCCACCCGGAGGTCCAGGTGGACCCTCCACCACCAGCGTAGTGCGGGAAGATATTCTGCCCACAGCCGACTTCACTATACACTCGTAGTCTCCCGAGTCTGAGAGAGAAACGTTAAAAATATCGAGCAGACCACCGTCAATTTTAATTCTCTTATCGTCGTAAATGTTGAAGTCCACAAAATTTGTGTCCATTATACGAATTCCATTGTGTGTCCAAATAAAAGCTGTGTCTAACAACTCGTCCGAGTGTGCGTTGCAGTGGAGGAACAAGTTCTCGTGAACTTGTGTCACTATGCGCGGGGGAAGTCTCTCTATAAAGCGCGGCGTCTGCAGGACAATGAGACGTCCCTTACTCTCGTCGGCTCCGTACTGGTTACTAGCGGAGCACGTGTACACTCCCCCATCATCCCTGGACACTGGACTAATAATTAAGTTACCGTTCTCCAAGATTCTACGTCTCCCCCCACTGCCTATAACGTTGTTATCCTTTTTCCAAATAAATTTCGGCCGAGGGGCAGCTTCAGGATTACATTTAATAGTGACATTTCCACCGTCAGCCCCGTATGTCTCAGATTCCAGGGGTTTCTTTTTGAATGAGGGCTTGAGAGACAGCACCCTCAATTGACCAGACGAGAATGTGGCTTTAAGCTGATTTTTAGCTTTGCATTGGTACATTCCCGGATCTCTCTCCGGATTTAGATATCTAATGGACAAAACATTATCTTGAATATGGTATCTGTCTTTATCTTCAGATGGAAGATTCTCCATTGTGATTTCGACACCGTTTCTCCACCAAGTGTAGTTAACATCGGGTATTCCGAAGGCTTCGCAAGTCCAGGTGAGATCGCCCTTGTTATCGACGTGCCTGTCTGACAGCGGAATGGTGAAATTAGGCTTGGCTTGAATGCTGAGTATCACACTGTTGTTCATGGAAGCTCGGTCGTTGTTGATCGTGCACACGTATTCCCCTTCGTCTTCTACAGAGGCGTGAGGAATAATCATGATCCTATTGAAACTTTGTTGGTACGCGTGCCTGGGAATTTCCGCCCCTTTGCGAGTCCAGTTGTAGGATGGTATGGGATACCCGAAGGCCATACATTCCAGTCTCACCTCGTCTCCCACATTGGGCGCTTCGGGAAACGCTTTAGGGAAATTATTTGGAAACTTAAGTTGCTGATAATTGGAATGCGGATTTACAAAAAGCGGGAAAAATGGGCCGACTCTTCCGGTATCCGACACCTGACTTTGGACGTTGCAACTATAATTTCCTCTGTCTATAGTTTCTAAAGCTGAGAAATATAATCCTCCGTCAAAAGACACGAATACCCTCTGGTCCTCTTCTACAAAGTTAGGGAAGTATTCGCGAGCCCAGTAATACTTGACTCCCGGATAATGCGGAGGCGGATCACAGTACAATACTTTTCCCCAATTTTGATTTCCGGATTCCGCCGAACGCTTCAAGTTAAATTCCCGAATGAAACCGAAAGATAAAAGAACACTTTCAGAAACTATCGATCCATACCTGTTGGTGGCTTTGCAATGATACTCTGTTCTATCGGATATTTTATCCGGTTCGTAAATAATGAGGGTCCCCCCGCTTACGGTAAATCTGGCATCCTTCAAGGGGTCAATTTTAGTTTCAATTTTCTTATCATTTTGGTAATCTTCTCTGAACCATTCGTAAGTGGGTGTAGGGTACCCGCCCGCCAGGCAACTCAAAGACACATCTTTGTAATAGGAATTCTTGGACAGGTCGTAAGTATTGTCAACGGGTTCCTTAATGAAATACGGACCTCTGGGGATTTTTTCCGGATCATCGATATTAACTCCGTAAGTGTAAGTTCTATCGTCGCCGATCAAGAAGTGAAGTTTAGAGACATGAGCCTCGCAGATAAACAACAGGGGCTCTTCGCCAGTAACCATTTGGAAACCCCATCTCTTGAGGTCGTCGGAAAATTTATATACCAGGTAATCCTTGCCGAGCACTGTGTCATATTGATAAGGGAGGAATGCGTTGTCCATGTTACTGAGCTGAATTCCATCCCCGTCATTGGTCCAGTACTGCGGAGACTGCTGGCGAGCCGACGTGTACCAGCGCCGGTGTTGCGGGTCCTGCCACATGAGCTGGTAGATGAGGAAGCCGTGCTCGTCCACAGTGTCGATGGACACTAAGTCCGCTTCGTACGCCTGGCAGATCTTACGAGCCTCGTTCCTCGGCCGCGCCGGAGACTTCATGAAGCGGTAGCAGGACTCCCTGAAGGGGATCCAGTGCTGGGGACAGGTGTACTGCTGGAACACGTCGCGCCCGCCGCCACCCCCGTAGTAGCTCCCGCCTCCCCGTTCTCCCTCCTCTTCCAGGAACGAGTCCTGGCTGAAGCCATCGTCGCCGTAGTTACTCTGCGGGTAGTTATCCAAGGGGTACCCGGACTGGGGATAACTAGACTGGGGATAGCTGGACTGGGGATAGCTGGACTGGGGATAGCTGGACTGGGGATAGCTGGACTGGGGATAGCTGGACTGGGGATAGTTACTCTGCGGGAAGTTGCCGTTCTGTGGATAGCTCGACTGGGGGAAATTGCTCTGTTGGATGTACTTGTTAGACTGCTGTTGGGAACTGATCGGTTGCGAGTAACTGCTCTGCGCCGCATTTCTATCCGCGTTCAAATCCTGCTGAATTAGTTGACCGTTTATAATACCGCTCACGGAGAGCACGAGAAAGCAGAACTTCATTCTGCTGGGGTGGAGTATCACCTAAAAATATAAAATAAAACATTAATTTGAGATAAATAAGGGGCGAAAAAACATTTTTTACAAAGCTTAAGTTACGAGTGCATATTTAAAATTATCTCCCTAAATGTACAAGTTATGAAATTGTATAATATAAAATCTAAACAATGCACCTTTGACGCATGTAAACAGTCGCTTTGTAACGGTTTTAAGTGGTATTTATTATGGGCGCGAGCATAATCTTGCGAGCTCAGATTACAATTTATATAACAAATTTAAGATGAACTACTTATATTTCGTATATCTATAAGAAATAAACCACAAATTACTTTATTATTATTCACTTTATGACACATACCTCCACGCCTTCTAAAGTTCCACCCATTTTTGGTGTTGCCAGTTGTCTTAAAGTAAAAACATCGTTATAACGAGTGACTAGGAACAAACAATATTTGTCGCCCTTCGCACATTGTCGTCATCGTATGTAATATTTGGCAATAAAATTCAAAATGGTACGTTTGAAAATTGTGCTACTAGAGTCTAGTAACTAGACTGAGGCTGCTCTATACGAACGGTTAAAAATTGTTCGGTGGAGGGGCGGTGTCGGCTCTGGTTTGCCCGATTGGACACGGTTCTCCCGATATATTAACAAGCTAATGAACTGATATACCCTATCACAATCAAAATTGATAAAACTAGATTGATAGTGACAGAAAAAATTACTACGGATATAACTGAGATGCACCGACAGCGACGAGGCATCAAAATCAGTGAATGTTTAATGAGATGCCAGAAAGTCTCAGAGAAGCTGGAAGCATCTCCACTTTTCGAACGAAATGCTGTTTGTATATTTTTATTCTTAGAGGTGGGGGTCAGTGCTATGCAAGTTCCTGACGTCACTGCGACCTGTGAAGATCTATTATGACGGGTCCTCATGAATAGTTCTCGCCCTTCAAGCCCAGGTCTATAAAGAGCCGTGGAAGGCGAGAGTTTACATTTTGCTAAATCTCCCCCTCCAAGCCCAGATCCGTGAAGTATCGGGCTATTAGGTATGGGGCGAGCTCTTTAACATCCTCAGGTTTAACCAGTGATTCCTTGAGGATGAGGCTCCTTTTAATGCTTGAGGTCCGGGGTTAGATTCCTGGGAAGGTTAACGTTGAAGTTTTTATTTATTTATATTTGGTTTTACACTGTCTATATTTTATTGTCCTTGAACTAGCACCTGAAGCGTGAGACTGATCCCCTTACCTTCTTATAATGTAAGATCTACTACAGATCTAGACTACATTTTATTTTACCATTGCGCTGCTTTATGTGTCATCAGGTGTGGATGAGAGGGCTTGATTAATATATTTTTTTATAAAAAATGCGTTCAGAATAATTAATAGTTGGTAAGAATAACTTATTTTTAATTTCGAATGTATGGAGAAGATGTATGAAATGAATTTATAAGATTTTTTTAAAAGCACTATAGGGTTCTTTTTTTTCTTGTAGAAACTTTATAATGTCATGAGTTAACGTTATTAATTAAGAGACTTATTTTGTAAATAATTAATATGGGTATTCGTAAATATTGTTGAATATTGATATAGGTACATCATAAGCAAGGCCGTGTCAGCCTCGTGGTGTAGTGGTCAGCGCGTTTGCCTACTACGCAAGAGGTCTCGGGTTCAATTCTCGGCATGGTTGACAAGAAATATTTATTTAAAAAGGTGTTTTTGCACTTGAATATTTCATAGTACCAGGGCTGGTATTTCAAACACTCTCGCCGCCGTATTATCTCACGTATGCAAATAATCTATGTATGTAAATACAAAATACACGAGAAAAACTGTTTTTTTGTGCCACGAGAGCAGTTCAGAATAGCACCCTTGGAATGGTACCTGAAGCGTAAGACTGATCATCCTACCTTCATGTAACAAAAATGATCAAGATACACCACGATTGGTGTACCAGTGTAGTGCCTTATGCACCATTAGGTGCAGAAAGGGAACGAGGATAATGGTGATAAGCAAGGTCAATAATACTGGATCTCGCATGTAAAAAAATGAATTCAAGAAGGAATAGGAGGCTGGTAGTGTTTAAAACTACATATGCATGGGTTCCATACTTACACAAAAAAAAACTTGAATCTCCACAAAATGAAATCCAAAAATCGTTCTCTCATTTACCGCATAGCGACCTTAGAGTATAAACATAGATGTATATACCTACTCTAAGATAGTGACATTAAAATCTTAATGGGCAGGCCATGTAGCCTGAAGCTCGGACGAAAAATGTTGACTTGGAGACCTCGAACAACAAAAAGAAGTACAGGGTGGCCACAACTAAGGTGGAGACATGATCGAGGCTCGCATGCCGGTGCGACCTGGATGTAGTCTGCACAGGACAAGGTGACATGGAGACTAATGGAGGAGGCATTTGTACAGGAGTGGATAGAAATAGGCTAAGGAAGAAGAAGAAGAAAATTAAAATAAATAATTAAATAAAAATAGCGATTCAAATATTTACTATAAACATCAAGAGTACAAGAGTGTTACCAAATTATTAAAAATATTACACATGGAGGGATCTTAACATTAAGAATCTGGAAGCAACTATTTTTGCTTACTCGCCCATTCCAACCAACTCCCAGCGTAATATTTGCACCTAGAAAATAAGAATTATTAGTTGTTTAAAGTATAAGAATACCGAAGATAATTTTTACGCTTTGCAAAATTTAAAGCTTTGGATCTTATTTATTTTGCATAAAAGTTTTCCACTTTTGTTCTAATTTTTGTAGTATTTTAGTATTTTTATAAACCAATCAACAAGTAAAAAAATCAAAGCATTTTAATCAAAATCCAATAAAACATTGTTATTAAAAAAATGAAATTTCTCTTATAAAAATCTACATTTTTATGTTTCTAATAATCTAAATCTTTTTGAAATCTGGCAAATCAATTAATTACAAACTATTTATATCAATATAATTACAATAACTCGTAATGCATTCCTCATTGGGATATTCCGTACCAAGGAATATATATTTTATACATTTAAAAAAAAATTAAAAAATTGACATCGTCGGTATAAAAGTATACTTGTCAGACTAATAATCAACTTTTTGAAAATATAAATATAATACGCCTCCACTCGTTAGCAAGTGATTTTGGAATAACTTACTTAGTGAATCCTAAATTTTCCAGTTCATTCATAATTATTTCCGCCCTTCTCCCTGACCGACATGTGATTATAACCGGAGAACTTTTTTTCGGAATTTCGACGCCATATTTTTCTTTGAAATATTCCGAATTTGATTGAGTTAATTCTTTCACTACTAATGCCACTGAAACAAGTAAAATTTAATTTGATTATATTGTATTTACCTACCTGTCTAGCAATTCAGATTATCATCATACCCCTTATCCGCTAATGGTATCAGCTAATGGTATACATATTGGTAATGCAGCGTATTCCATTTATCTGTTACATGTAAATTAAACTAGTCTTACGCTTCAGGTTCTAATCTAGGAGATAGTGAGATATTGATGTAAATAACTGCATTTAAAACAAACATCGCCGACCCTATCAAGAATCAAACTCGGGGTCTCAAGCATGATAAGTGCACGTGCCAACTACTACCTAGGCACAATACAAGGCAGCCTTATCTCGTTGCTTTCGTGGTATTCAATACTGTTATGACTAGAAAATTAATATTAGTGTCAAAGAATGCGCCTTTTTTTACAAATTAGTTAGAACACCGAGAATAATAAGGTAAGTTCTAGATTGATACAATGCAATTTGTGGTTCAACGTGCTCACCGTTGCATTAAAAAAGTGTAGGTACCTAAAAAAAAGACCAATACTATTATTTTTTAAACTAGAAACTTTAAAAAAAAGTATTTAAACTAATCTATAATAAACATCTATTACTTGGAATGTGAATACTTCCGGGGATGATTCCAGTTTCTTGGATTTCATTCAGCTCTCTCACCTCAATTAGGTATGTTCCTGGAGATTCCCTTACCCCCAAAACTTCTTCATATTGTGAAATACGGTCCATCTGTTGATCTAATAAAGTTAATATCTTAAATATTATTTTTAACCCACTAATACAAAATACTGCGTACTTAGTGCACTTTAGAAATAATAATTTGTAAATATCTTATTATATTAATTTTATCAAACAAAGAAAACATAGATAAACTAACTGTATTACAAAATAAAGCCTTTAGAATCATTTTGAAAAAAAACAGATACACGAGGGTAAAGTCGATGGTAAATGAAATGAAATTATTATTACATATTAACAAAGAATATTTTACTAACAAAGAATATTAACAAAGAATATTTTACAATACAATGATATTTGTTCATAAAATTATAAACTCTAATAAAAAACAGAATTTTGGAAAAAAATTGATCGGAACCAGCATGAACACGATCACAATACTAGAGAAAAGAACAAAATTAGACTTCCATTTAGGAAAAAGGCAAAGTCACAAAATTCAATTTTATTTAAAGCAATTAAAAAGTATTACGAAATGGAAAAAAATATTTATGAAGAAAAAAACATATCAAAATTTAAAATAATGGTCAAGACATATGTGATAAACAATTTATAAATTAAATATATTTGTAATGTTATTATTAAAAAAAAAACAATATGTATGATATGTGTGCCCTACTTTAAGATTTAAATAAAAAAATAAAAAAATTAATTGCCAAATACACGGATTTGGGTCCTGTTCAATGTAACACGAGTTCGATTATTATTGTTTTATTTTATTCTAACCGGAAACCAAACTCGGAATCTTATGCACGGCAACTGAATGTATGTATGTAACTATTTGATTTGGGATCGTGGATCATTATTTAATATTATATAATAATACAAATTGTTAGATTTTATATTGATACTTATATAATGTTAACTGAGTACTTAGAAGTTTTATAAGAAAATGAAAAGAAAAATAAACATTCATAACCTCAATGTGATTAAAAAATAAATACAATACTAGATAAAAAAATCAAAATTAATATTTAAAAATTAAGGGCCAAATTCACAACAAAAGTTCAATTAAAAAAAGTTTAAAGTGAAAGAATTGTTGCGTTTTTTTATTTCAAATGGGAAAATCAGTTATTTTATCATACTTTTTTAATTTAACCCATTACGTCAATTTTTACGAAAAATAGATGATAAGATGCGATAAAAAAAAAAACTCAGTTTTAAGGCGTTTTCACAAACTTAAGATTGTAAATTTTCCAAACGAATTAATAAAATAATGTTATTTACGTAGTACCTATGTTGACATGGTTTTATAATTTGTGTAGTCAAATAATAAATTAGGTAAAGACTATGCAGGTTTTCAAATTAATATTATTAACTAGGGGAAAGGTCAATATAATTTTCTATTTACTTTTGCACCAAAAATGTTTGGTCAAAAAAACTAGACATTATGCAACAATGTTCATTCGTGGTTCGATTAATCGAATGTACCCATCGATAAGTGATGTTTTTTTCACAACAACAAAAAAACAATATTGTACACTTACCTACTGTAATATGGTTTAAGAACTTGTTTCACTCGAATGTATGTTATAATTATTATGGATTTAATATTATTTATAATAAATCTTACACCTACGTTGGAGACAGGCAAATGTATAAAATGTATTCACAGAAACATATGAACTCAGTGTCTATTGTTAGGATTGCCTTCGTCAAGATTCAAAACACTTGTCTGTAGTGAGCATAAATGTGAAAAACGAATAGTAAAACTAGCTATAGGAAGTAGTGAATAAGCGTGTATGAGGTACCTAATATATTGATGTGGGTAGTTTTTACAAGAAACAAGTTTTGGCCTTGAACGAACCATTCACGAGAAGTCAACATCAGCAAGCTTCTACTTTACTGTTTATAGTTTTACGGGAATTTTCCTATTTTTTTAGTAAGGTGGCCGACCGGGACTATGAAATACTGTGGTGTAAAAACATGGCTTTAAATAAATATTTCATGTCAATTATGTCGAAAATTGAACCCGAGACCTCTTCTGTGGCAAGTAAACGCTCTGACTATTACACCACGGGGCGGATGATTATTTATTTAGGAACATTTTTTTGTTTTACTCAGTAAATGAGCCATTTTTGCAAGTGAAGTAAAAAATACTATGTACTACCTACCTATATACCTTCATAATTGCATAGTTTTGGTGGAGAGTTGTGGAAAATAAAAATATAAATCTTTGCCGAAAAAATTAGGTACCCGAAAATACAGTTTTACCCCAACAAAGAAAAAAATTAATTTAGTAATATAAAAAAGTAGGTGTAATGAAATTAAAGTTACCGATGTTATATAAATTTCAATGTAATTTTGTCGGCCTCGTGGCGTAGTGGTCAGTGCGTTTATCTACCATGCGAGAAGTATCGGGTTCGATTCCCGACATGGTTGATATGAAATATTTATTTCAAAGGGTGTTTTTACGCTAGAATATTTCATGGTCCCTGGACAGGTATCTGAAGCGTGAGACTGATTATCTTACCTTCACGTAACAAAAAATGATCAAGATACGCTGCGATTGGTAAACCAATGCAGTGCCTTGTGCACCATTAGGTGCAGAAAGGGAATGATGATGATGATTGTGTGTTGAAAAATATTGTAAATTTAATTAGTTTTTCGAATCAAACATTTTTTTGTTCTACTACTACTACTACTACCATCACGCCATTTCTCCGTAGGGGTAGGCTGAGAGAATAGACCGCCACACACGTCTATCCTGGCATACAATCCTAGCCTCTTCCACATTCATACATCTTGTCATACATGCCCTTCGGTTCTATCCGATTTTGACATGACCAGACTTAAGATTTTGGTTTATCTGATCATGCCACGTCTTCCTTGGTCGTCCTCGTCTCACGTTGCCGTTCATTTTTGCCATATATACTTGTTTTACCATTCTTTCGTCGTCCATTCGTTCTACGTGACCAAACCATCTCAGAGACCCTTTCTTAATCTTATCATTCGTCTAAGATATTGCATTTCAACCGCGTTCACTCGGCTTTCATCCTTCCTCTGCCAGTTCTATGTTTCACTTCCATACATAAGCGTTGGGACTAAAACTCCGTTGTGCACTGCACAAAAACTAAATAAGCCATAAATAAAATATAAATATATCAATACAAAAATATTGAAAGAAACATTTATTTTATTAAAAAATATACAGGTACTTCAAAGTGGCTCTGAAAAAGAATGGCTAATTGGGGAAACGGGAAATATACAGAAAATATTTTCGAAATAAATAAATATCTCATTATTTTGCCGCACCTACCGGGGGTTGGCGACCATCATTCTGAATTCATCACGATCCTGGGCCAGTTTAATCAGCGCTGCTCCATCCGGTACACCGAACCACTGTCTAAGATTACTGAGCCATGATGCACTTTTTTGTCCCATACCCCGCCTGGCCTTTATCTTTCTTCAAAAGAAATATAAAAAAAGAATACAAAAATAGTTACAGGATGGCAGCTCTTAGGTAAAAGTCCTGAATAAGGTAATCGAGTAGAGATAAGTCCACCTCGTTGTGTTTGCATTGTTTTTCAACGCATCTGTCTAAAAGTTTTTTTTTAGACCACAACAGGCCAGAAGGCACAATTACAGTGGTGAATTACATCACAGAACACCTAGGCTTGAGAAAAATTACATTTAAATCTTCTCACCGGGGATCAAACCCGAAAAATTTAACAGATTTATATTCATGAAATAAAATGTTTAAATACAATTAAGTAAGTTAAATTTCCAATTATAAATTTGTTCATTTATGAATCATTGTAAATGTATACATGCATAAATGCTTCATGTTGATTTTATAACTGATATGTAACTATAATAAATTACCTACTTAAGCTAGGGTTTCCTAGGACAGCGGTGCCCTTATCTTAACGGCCGTAGTGAACGGTGATGCGATGGACAGCCGTCGTAACAGTGACTAGAGAGTGGTTTCCTAGAAAAACGGTTTTGATAACATTTATTAACACCGTTTTCCTAGGAAACCACTCTCTAGTCATTGTTACGACGGCTGTCCACCGCATCACCGTTCACTACGGCCGTTAAGATACGGGCACCGCTGTCCTAGGAAACCCTAGCTTTATTCACAGATTATATAGTACTTTATTGACGCACATAGTAAAGGGAAAATAATAAGAAAACATATGATTTGATGGAATATTAGATATAAACAATTAAAATACGTTTTTTATCCAGTCAAAATTGAGGAGATTATTCATTTGATTACCTCGAAAGAAAAAGTAGTCACCCTATTATTTGCTGACATTTGTTTTTAGTAGGTTGGTAATTTGTAATTTAAATTTTAAATTTTCGTTTTTAAAAAATGTTTTTTGACATTTTAAATTTATTTGACAACCAACAAGTGGTAAAGTAGAAATCTGCAACTGTGACACTGTGAGTTTGGGTTTGGGTAAGTTCAAGGACTCTCGCTTGATAACAAACTTCAAACTCCATCAATTTTTATGTCATGATTTTTTATTTAATTATTGAGCGATGTCACGTATGCGCATATTGAATGTGGTTTCGGTGGTATCTTGTATCAATAAAAAACCAGTCTTCTGCTCCAGAAGCATTAAGCCCTCTCTTATATTTAGTAAGATTATTTTCATATGCATGTTACAGGTTATAAATAATCCCGTAACAATAAATCACTTTTTAGTTAGGCACCCATCAACAAGTTACTAGTATTATTATTTACAATAATTAATTGTTGTGTTTCAGATAGTCCACGCTTGTACAATAGTGTACGCATTTCTTATTTGAAATCTGTGAGAGATTTCTCTGCAGCAGCGATGGACAGGACAGTCACTTATGAAGATGTAGTAACATATAAAGACAAGCCAGCGGTTGTCTTAGTTGATGTTAGAGAGCCCAATGAACTTATAGAAACTGGAATTATACCAGCCAGTGTCAATATTCCGCGTGAGTGACCCAGTGATTTTACCATTGGAAATAATTAAAATATTCTTATGTCAGTGTTGGAATGTTCTTACGGAAAAGTTGAGCTAATTATAGTTCATTTTTAACTTTTCGGTTTCTATCTATCTATGAAAAATTAATAGAAAATGAAGTTGATATTGAAATCTTTATATTATTATTTTTAGTTGGCGAAGTTCAAACTGCGCTACAAATGCAAAACAATGATGATTTCAAGAAAAAGTATGGCAGAGATCTCCCCAAGAAAGATGCAGAAGTAGTATTCACGTGCAAAATGGGAGGTCGTGCTACTAAAGCGATGGAAGGTGCCGTCGAACTCGGATTCGTCAAGTAAATAAATATCTCCGTCAATTCAGTATTGTTTTAATCAATTTTGTGTCAGAAATGTTGAGAATCAATCAAATAATTTATTTTCAGTTCTAAAGTCTACAAGGGAAGTTGGAACGATTGGGTGAGCAAAAATAATGCCCAGAAACAAGAAAAATAAAGATGTTCAACTCTCACTTTTGTGTCATTGTATATTTTTTTGTAGAAACAAGTATGTAGGTTTTTTAAAATTTGAAAAAAATAAATAAACATTGCATGAAACAAGTTTTTTGATTGCTTAATAATTGATTCAATTGAAAAATAAATATCTGATCATCATCATTTTACCCCCCACTTGTGGTGCATAGTATATAGGGTCAATGCCACCCACTTATAGAGCCGCCTATACGGTAAAAAACCATTCTATGATTATCAATCACGAAGTCAGCTACAGTTTACAGCGATACAACGGGTCTTAGGTACTCGGGTGGAAAATTGCAAGCGCAAACCGAATCCGTCCATTACATATTTGTTATTAAACCGCTTTTGTTCTATGCGATAGAGCAAAATTTAATCTCCAAAAGCGGGTACTGAATTATTACTCTGAGTGTATAGGGCACTATATTGGTACACCAAAAGCGAAACTCGATCATCTTTTACATGAAGATGAGGTGATTAGTCTTTTCAAACTAACATTTCTTTTCAACCTCGCCAGCAAACAAACCCAAGATCTGTATGGTATAGTAGGCGAACGTGCCAAATGCAACACAGACGGACTTATCTCCACTCAATTCTCTTTTTCAGGATTTTTTTCTTGGAGTCATCGAGTCCAAAACACTAGTCTAGGATTCTGCTTATTTTTCACCCACGAAATTTCTCACAATAGAAAAGAATAATGATAAATTATATACTAGGATAAAAGTTGACAATAAAAAAAGTTAAGTGAAGCACAAATGGAACTTGTTGCATTTTTATGAAAAATATGTAAGATATTAATTTATTTATGTTTTATTAAGTTAGTTCATTACATCTTAAGAACTAATATAAACATTAAATAACATTACATTTGCATCACCAATAAAAAAAAAGATCAACAATAAAGTAGATCTTGATAGAGACAAAGGGATTATTAGACAAATTTATATTTACAGATCTCGGATTTCAAATTTAAAGCACACCGCAGAAAATGTAAAATACAACATATTTTATTACCTGTATATTAAAAGATTAATTATAATTTAATACTAACTTGTTTAAAACAAAAATGATAAAGCTCTAGTAGTTTAAATTTATTTATCTAAAATAATGAAATTGTTTCCACAAGCTGAGACTGTTTTTTTTCAATAATTAAATGATAGATTACTTAAAAAAAAGTAAATCTCTATTGGTAAATTTTAAAATTAACTTTTGATTGGTGCTAAAAACTAAGATATTTATAAATTTTATGAGTTCATTTTATTATCTATGCAAGATAAACACTAGCTAAATTATCAGTTATCACGATAACACCATGGTGTCATAATTTTATATCAATACAGAATTTACATTTGAGAGAAGGTTAAAATAATAATTGAAAGAGACTTTCTCTATTTACTAAAATCACAATGGATCGTATCGTGACCTACGAAGAAGTTGTGTCATTTATAGACAAACCTGATGTTTTACTTATTGATGTAAGAAATACGGGGGAAGTTCTGGAAACTGGGAGGATTACCGCAAGCATTAATATTCCGTGTAAGTATTTCACCTATTATTTACAATACATGAGTAGATGTATTGGATGGTAGAATATTAGCAAGGCTTCTAAACATTACGAATTATTAACATTTGCCATTTGTCAATACGCTAGCACGAAGATTCTATCGATGTTCCGTGGAAGAGAAGAACAGGTTGTTTCAGGTGCCATGTGCTTTGCACGCAGCAATACACTAATGAGCTATGATGTAAACACAACCAACAAAGTGTTAGGTTAGGCTACAAGAATGGATACAGAGCCTTACACTTGACATTTTGGCGTATGTGTGATGTTTGCTGCTGCTAGACATCCTCATTCAGGAGGACTGCTACGACACCGGATAGCAGGTTTCAGAAAAAGGCTGTGGCCGCTGGCCCAAATATTATAATCGGCCAATACTGCTCCGAATCCAGGTTGTGGCAGTATTGGAGCAGGCAATTTTCATATGAATTATGTTGTTCTCTACTTTTTTTTGTGATTGCTTTATACTTTGTACTGGTTATATGGCTGGTTGGGTATTGTATTACACGCCTAATCTAGCTGGTATAAAAAATATTATTTTATTGAGACATTCGTGTAATTTCTTTGTTGTTGTAATGTTGCACAGTTGGAGATTTGGTGACAGCATTGGAAATGAAGAATAACAATGAATTTTATCAAAAGTATGGTAAAGATATCCCATGTAAAGATAAAACCATAGTATTTTCTTGCAATAAAGGAGGACGAGCAACTAAAGCTATGGAAGCTGCTAAAAACATAGGATTTATTAAGTAAGAACAATCATATTGATGTTTTGGTATTTGTCAACAGATGACTAAATTTCCTCATTATAATAATAATGTTGTTAGGATGGTGTGGAACTAGTGGCTTGAGTTTATTGATACTGGAAACATGGGCATCTATACTTAGAAATAAGTAGCTTCCAATGAAAGGAAAAAAAATAATGCTTCACAAAAATCGCACTTTTCCCTCTTTTCAATTGTTCCAAGAAACTAAACTTTTGGAAATAAGACAAATATATTGTTTTCAATGTTTAAAATAATGTATTTACAAGTGTACCAAAATGTATTTACAAGTAATTCAAATAGATCAAGTCAAAGAAGGAATCGTGTGCTAGAAATACCACATTGTAAAACGAGGCTAGCACAGAGACATACATATTTTATAGGCCTAATTTAAAAAAATTCTTTTTTTACTAATTTTTTCATTGATCCCAAACTTTCAAAATTTTCCTTCTTTTAAAAAACACGCACTATCCTGGATTCAAACTAAAGATATTAACTCTATTTTTCTATGATATATTTTGTTGGAATATTTTTGTGTTTTTTTATATTTTTTATTTCCTTTTTTAATTACTATAAAATAAAAAAGTACCCTCTAATCTTTTACAGAATATTTTCTTTTCTCTTTCTTATATTACGCAAAAATATTATACCTGTCTATAAAAAATTCATAAACATTTCTTGTATACCCACGAACAGACCACACCTTTGTGGGATTTTTTTGTTTACTATTTTTACAGTTAATATGTATTTCATTGCTATGTAATTATCCTTTATTTTTTTGATACTCTGTTTTACCTCTTATGTATATTGTAAAAAAAAACAAAGAAATTATAGTGATATAAAAAATTTTAAAAAAAGGAAACAAAAAAAAGGTAAATTGTCT
The DNA here is from genome assembly GCF_059751315.1 of Micrasema longulum. Lineage (NCBI taxonomy): Eukaryota > Metazoa > Arthropoda > Insecta > Trichoptera > Brachycentridae > Micrasema > Micrasema longulum. The sequence continues at coordinate 154,874 of NW_028279109.1, forward strand.
TTTGATGATTATATTTTCCCCTTACATAGTTCTATGGGTTTATCTAATAGAAAATATTGCAACCACAAAAAATATATTTGAGAAGTTTATATTTTAGAACCAAAATCCTGGACAAGTGTTTTCAACTCGATAGCAACTCTCAGGAAAAAGAAAATCGAGTGGAGATAAATCCGCCTCAGTAGTAGTGGTGTTGGCTCGTTCGCCTACCATTCTTAAGGTCCTGGGTTTGATTCCTGGCAGGGTGGATGTGAAATGTGGTTCTACGATGCAATTTGGATGCCCTAAGCAGCACTGGGTGCGGATAGGAAAATGATGATTATGTATCTCTTCTGTAAAAACATTTGTATTTTTATTTGCAGTTGCATGATTTACAAAGGTGGATGGAATGATTATTCCAGCAGGCAATGATATTATAATGGTAATCTATAAATGAATTGGGAAGAAAACGGAACATGCATTTACCTCTATAGAAACTGACGATACCTTGTGTTTCATTAAAAAATATGGAAATGTTTTTTTACATTAAAGAGTTGTAAAGTTAACTTTATCTCAATTTTTACTTTATGCTGACATCTTATTAAATGAAACACCAATTTCAAGTCTGAAGTTTACTTTTATTTTATTTTTTTCTTTATGAGAGCATTTTCAAAATAGTATTTTGAACAAGACTTTTTGGATGATTTACTATTTTAGTATAATATGTACCTGTTGGAACATAGGAGCCTACAAATAGCCTCCAGGATTCTCTATTGACTTAATGCGTCCTCCCACGTTGGGTCCGTGTCCCGTAGTGTAACATAAACTGGCAACAAACTATCCGCAGTGGATATCTGATGCCTCGTAAAGTAAGCGAACATGGTTTATGTTCTTGGGAGGCACCCGCAGTTTTACGGTCCAGCTAATTTAAATGTCAGCGGAGTTACACACTTTATGAATTGAAACAAAATGTTAAAAGAAAAACAAAATGAATGATTCACAATATTTATTGATTTCATAATGATTAATAAATTAAATGAATTGTTCAGGTATTTGTCTTGTCTTTATCAGCTAGTTTTGCAGACACCATTTCTCGGAACTGTGACAGAATGATGTTCTCTCGTTTACTTCTCTCTTCTTTACTAAACATGGCGAGGGCTCTCTTCTCGTCGGCGGAGTAGATTTGATTTTCTTTACGTATACGTACGGCTTCCATTCTTCGATGTCTGGAAACCAAAAAATATATTGGAAATGAATCGGAAAAGCGTTACTGACAAAATTCAGAAAGGGGTACTCAATTGTTTGGGCATAATATGGGGAAAATAGAAATGAGAGAAGTCTACATAAAATACAAGCCTTGATATTTGACTCTTATTTTTTTAAATAATTTAGTCCTATTTTGCTATAACAGTCTTAAATTACACGGTTATTTTTCCAAATTATGGAAAATAGATTATTCAAAAGTATATTACATTGTTGTTCACGCCAGCTGGTGCAGGATTCGAGCCCAATTTTGGCCCCAACAATTGTCACCCTGACTTGTAAAACTTGTTAATCTACAAATGTTTTAAAATTATATTTTGGTGTTTCCTGTAAGGACTTCAATTAATCTATATATGTGTAAAACTTGTACAGTGTTGTATTTTTGTTTTCAATATAAAAAAAAAGCTTCGCTTCGCTTCGATTCGCTACTGAAGTCAAAACAGTTTTTACTCTCCCCTGAATAAAAGTAAGTTTGGGATTTACGAATTTTACAAGTTAGGCCAATGATACATGTGTTCAATTTGCAAAATATTATGTCATCTTTCACTTAATTAAGTTTAATTAATTTAGCTTAAGAGGGATTTTTTAGTAGTATTTTAAGATTAACATTACAACAGAGATGAAGAACATTTTAATGAAGGCAATATAGAAGTCTAGGCATCTACAGGGCTTGTGACCTGTCATTGGCTGGTTTAAGTGGCCATTTTACACACTGTGTAACATTCACCATTCTGCCCATATTTGAACATCTATATTACTTTGATTCTTTCATCTGTTGATGTTTGTGAAGTTAAAGAGCTCCCCAGGGAGTTGAACCCAGTCTTAGTCTACAAAAATTTGGACAAACTCAAAATATTGTTGATAGATCCACCTGGTCCATGAAGAAGTATAGAAATTGAAAAAATATAAATTTTAGGCGTTCCCTAGTATGTAGGTGAAATAATCCAATTAGATGAATCTCACTCGCATAAATAAAGGTTTCAGCTCTTTAACTTCACAAACATCAACAGATGAAAGAATCAAAGTAATATAGATGCTCAAATATGGGCAGAATGGTGAATGTTACACAGTGTGTAAAGTGGCCACTTAAACCAGCCAATGACAGGTCACAAGCCCTGTAGATGCCTAGACTTCTATATTGCCTTCATTTAAATGTTCTTCATCTCTGTTGTAATATGTTAATGTTAACAGCTCCCCAGGGAGTTGAATCCAGTTCTTGTCTACAAAAATTTGGACAAACTCAAAATATAGTATTTTAAGAGTTAAATAAGCTTAAATATAAATTCATAAATGAGATATTTGGCCAATTTGTCCTGGTCTCAATCTAATATGTAAGAATGCAGTTAATTTGCATACCTGCTTCCGCTCATGACGTATCCGACGGACTCGTATTGGGCGATCTCGTCGCTGGTGAGGCCGATCTCTCCTCGGCGTGGGATCCTCTTCCCCTCGGCCACGAAGGCTGCCATGGCAGCCCCTTCCCCGGGCAGCAGAGCTCGCCCAAAGTCCTGTCGCCCGAGGGAGACTTGGGCTCGCTGGACCGGACCCATCTCGCCGTTCTCGAGAGCTTCGTCTTCTCCATCTTCGTGGTATTGGACAGTTTCTTCTAGAAATTAAAATTAATCCAACACAAACTGTTACTTTTAATTTCAATACCATTTTATAAATCGTTTAGATGCTTTTTTTAATGAAAAAATACACACGAAAATCAGTACACGAGATATATATAGCAAAGGCTGCCTGCCTGTGCAGATTCTAACAAACCATTTTATGACAAAGAAAATTGCAATTTATTTAATAATTTGGTAATAATATAAATGCAACACATCGGTAGTAGGATGGCAAAAAGTATATCTGTCATTTTCTAAACTGTACAGGACAAACAAATAAATCCTTCTGTCACATGGCTTAAAGTGTGAAAAGAGCTGGTGAACTCCATAGTTTAATAGTTTAATATTCTATATGGCCATTTAGAAAGAAGCTCTAGAGAGATATATCCTTTTTCCATATGAAAGAGAATCAGATTTTAGCATGTTTTATGTAAAAATGTATGTTTTGGAAAAAGTGTTACATATACCCTTTTGCCGTCACAATACTGACATGTATATTCTTTATGCATATAAATATGTTTTTTTATATAATTAAAATCTTGAGAAAAACTGGTGATTGCAATTTAGTGATTTATTACATTAGTGATAATTTTTTTTGAAGTATGAATATAACATACAGTTTATTTTCCGATATACTTACGTCCTTTTTCCACCCATACTTCCCCATCAGAGCTGTCATCAGAATCTTTATTTTTGCTCTTCTTCTTTTTGGCATTTTTGCGTGCTTTTTTGGCTTTTTTAAGTTTTTTCTTCAACTTTTTCAACTTCCTTTTTGTGTCTTTTGATGAACTTTTGCTTTTCTTAAGAGCTTTACTAGCATTTTCCTCATCCGATCTGAAATTAAATTATTTTACAGTAAAAATAAGTAATAATATATAAAAATAATATTTTAAACATTAACTTTGTGATTTACGTTGTGTAAAATAACTAACTAATCACATTTGAGATTCTTCTGTTGACATTATCAGACGCCTCTAGGACACACTATCGCTAGCCAGCACTCTCGCTTCTTCTCACATCCATCCCGCGTCCCTTAGTTCTGCTGGATAAAGCCCAAAGATTGTCATCGATGGTCTTTTGGGACGACGGGAGCCCATAGGTGAGAAGAGGCAACTTGGGTTAAGGCTTTCCTGAGGCATCCGCAGCACGTATCCAAGCCAGGTCCACTTCCACACACTCAAAACGCTCGTTATAGGAGGCTGCTGGTTCCGTTTATTAGTTAAGAAATTTAACCATCTTATGCGTAATATTCTTCTCAGGCACTTACTCTCAAAACTAAGTTTATATAAATAATAAGATGACATTCTTGATTCTGATAGAAATTAGAATGACCATAAAAAATATATATACAATCATATCTTTATTTCAGAAACATATTTTCGTAATTTAGTAAAAATATTTTGCAATCATTAAAAATCAATGTAAATAATAATAAATCTAAATGATTTATTTTAAAAAGAGTTTTTGTTCTCAAGTAAACTCATCTGTCTATTACAATTTTTAATGGATGGTTTTCATAATAAATATTGTTAACAAAAGTAAACATACTCTATTCTAGGGGGTGAATGTCCCCAGAGGGAATGTACTCCAATACATCCGATCTTTTCTCTTTCCTCTCTTCTAGAATCGAAGAATTCTTCCTCTTGAGATTTATATCGGCGTGGTTCATTGTTTCCTTTGCTTCCTCCTAAACCTAAAATAAAAATTGTATTCCGATAAGGTAATAAGCACATTTAAATATATGGAAACTAATGCAAAATTAAAATACTGAGCCGGGTTGTGGTTTCATTACAATGTTGCAGAATCACGGATCGGAGGTCTGAGGCTCAAATCCAGTGGAATCCAATGTTAATCCTGTGATAAGAGTGCTACCACAAATTGTCTCATTATCTAGAACAGTTATTTACGACTAGTGGAAAATGGGCCCCTACTTAAGTAAATCATAATGTAAATATTTTTCAAAGAGGAATTTTAGTAAGCTGTCACATATTTTTATAAACAATGTTAATAGAAATACTTAAAATATAGTCCAAAAGTTATACGTTGTACGGTGATAAAATAAACTCAAAAATCTAACATATAAAGTATTATATTTTTTATTAAATTATTTTAGAACCAAGAAGCCAAGCTTAATATTTATGTCAAGTAAATGTAGGTGCCATTTACATTTAAATAACATTTTTAGTTAGGCAATCCATCTCGAGAAGAATGATACATTAAACATGTAGTCTCACCTCCTCCAAACCCGTTGCGATTGTCGTAGTGCCCGCGGTTGGTCCCATAGTCATCTCTGCTTTCGTAATATTTGTCGTGGGGCCACCTTTCCACAGGCTTTTTACTGTCCTCTTCCTTAACAATAACTTTGTCGGTATATTTCCTATTATCACGATTAGAATCATTTCTTGCCTTGGACTCCCCAACCCTAGAGATGTGTCTATTAACAGGTGATTTTGAACGTTTCCTGGGAGATTTGGAGCGTCTCTTGGGAGATTTGGAGCGTCTCCTGGGAGATCTGGAGCGTCTCTTGGGAGATATGGAGTGTTTTTTGGGAGATTCAGATCGGTTTTTGGGTGATCCTGAACGCCTCTTGAGTGATTTAGAGTGTCTCGCAGGCGATCTAGACCGATTTCTAGAGGAGGTTGATGGCTTACGGGGCGATTGAGACTCCCTAGATATGTTTTTGTGATGATTGCGGGAAGGGGGTGACTTTGACCTCGAGTATCTGCTTAACTTTGGTAATATTTTTTTTCTGGAGACTTCATTAGGTGATGGAGATCTCCTTCTTGATGTAGCGGTACTAGTGATGCTTCTCTCGGCAGAGTCTCGCCTTTTTAGTGGAAAGCGTTTTGGAGATTTGCGAGAGTACCTTGAAGTACTGTGTTTTGATGACTCGAGTCGTTTAGGAGAATTCAATCGCCTTTTATTTTCATGTACAGATTTCTTTTCGGATGGAGATCTTCGCCGCGGGGATTTTCTATGCCTATCATGCGGTGATCTAGATCGACGTTCTGATTTTACTTTTGATAAACTATACTCTTTTAATTTTGGAGATTGTTTTATATTTCTTATATTCTTATCGGTTGTACTGTGCTTTGAGTTCCTAAAATAAGACAAAACGTGTCAGAAATCATTTTAAAAAATAATATATTTTGTTAAACGCTACTGAACAAGATCTTACTTAATTGATTGATCGCTAGAATCTGAGCTTGAATCTGAGTCTGACGATGACGAAGAACTTGAGGTTGATGAGTCGCTACTCATTTTGTTTTATATGTAAATTAAATGACGAAATTATTTTAAAAACGATATATTCACTGAACCAATTTCATTGTTCCACACATTCAATATCCAATTTTTCGAACTGCAATAAACTTCATATCTCCAAAAATCAAAAACTAAACGCGTAGACTAATATACTGTTAAACGTCAGAATTGCGCTGACATCCCATAGATAATTGCGCGTGAATGCAAGATATCTGTAGTCTGTGGTGAATGCACGATACAATATAATATTGATAAAATCAGAAAATGAGTCTTTTCACAGACAAATAATATGTCATAGATTTCCAGTTTCAATTTCAATTTTTATTTCACTACATCTATGGCCGGTGCTCGTTCGCTAAAAAAAATATTAGAAAAATAGAAAACAGTGGAACATTATCATATTTATTTAATGTTTTTGACGTTTCAAAACATTATGTTCTTTTTATAACATTGTTAAAAGTAATAAAATACTATTGTGCCTTATTGAATTTTTTGTGAGACAACCATGAAGCGAGTTGAGAAAAATCGTAGCGAATAGAATATTTTAAGAAGAATTCGACATGACATTCTTCGTGAGGAATTTATGAATTGATGTCATTTGCACAATTTGTAATTCGTGTAAAATGGTGTAGTATTAAGAAGTAGCATCTGCATCTCATGTTATTTGCCTTCAGATTGTCATCATTGCCTTCGGATTATCATCGTTGCACTACAAGTAAATAACATCCCTTATACTATTTGTTCATTGCTTTAGAAAGTGCTACTCAAATATGATTATTTGTCAATATTTCACTCTACCGTATTATTCAAGTATTTCCTTTAATTTTAACACAAACTTATTACTTGTAGATGCCATTTTATTGATTTAGTGTGTATTGATGATGAAATATTCTTTATTTCTTTATAACCTACCAATTTGATTTCCTTTTATAAAAATGCAATAAAATTTGAATTCACTGGTTTCATGTTCACTGTAATGTCAATAAATCCATTAGCCATGTCAAAATAGATTGTAATGAAAATACGAGTCCAACATAGCTTTTAATTGAGCTGTTTAAAATAGTTTTAGTGACACTACTTGTAATCCTGTTTATTACGTTAAGAGTGCTTGTACAATCAAACTGTTTTGTTGTTATTTACTTCCTCTTTAATAGTAGAGTTGGCGACTCAGTTTGACTTATTTTTTGGTCTAATTTTTTGTGAATGTAATATTTGTAATTTCTATGGGTTTCTATAGATTTAGTGTTTTTTTTTTTCTTTTCAGAAATGAGTTCTCTTCACAATACGGGTAGATTCCTGCAATTTACTAATAAAGTACAAATGGCCAGAAAACAATCAGGTAAATTAATATTATTGTGTCAGTTTATTTATTTATGACACAAAATCCATTTTGAATAGTGGTCTTATTGTTGGAATAAATATTTGTTATAATTGTGTGAGAAGGGAATATGGAAGTCAATGCATTTACAGGGCTTATGACCTCTTATTGTGTAGCATTCGCCATTCTACCCATGTTTAAACATTCACATTTCTTCAACTCTTCCATCTGTTGATTTTTGTGAAGTAAAAGAGCTGAAACCTTTATTATGTGGGCGAGATTCATCCGGCTGAACCAATTCACCTACTGGGCAACGCCTTAAAACCATTTTCAAATTTTTATACTTCTTACATCATTTAGTTTAATCAACTATGTTTTGAGCATGTCCAAATGCTTGTAGACAGGCTGGATTTCCTCCCAAGGGAGTCCTATTGTAAATGGGGTCTAGAATTTCAACAGTCCATTCGCTCAGTAGCTACAAGAGTTGTTATAATCCAGCTCCTATTTTTGAAAATGAGTTTTAATATATTTATTTTCATATCATTAAAACACTAAACTTCACTGTCAAATTAAAACATAATGTAAATGGGGGTTAGATTACTTAACATCCACGCGCTCTGTAGCTGCAAGACGTGCTGTAATCTAGCTCCAATCTATTATAATTGAAATATATCATAATTGGAAAGGAGGAACTAGAATCCCAATAGTTTATGCACTCTGTAGCTGCAAGACATGCTGGGATATTTATTTATTGTACAGCGCCCTTGAGGTGATTTTTACAAAAATGGCGCTATATATATTATCCATAACAACAATAACAATTTTGTTTTCGAGACCATTATTATTTTTGTAGTTTTATTTATGAATTTATAAATTAATTTGTCTAAAAAATGTGCCTCAATTTATTTTTTCTTGTTCATGCATCGCATTCATTCATCGAAACTTTTTGGTATTTAAATTGTCTAATTATCATGGCCGCATCAACAATCATTGTTGTAAGTTTAAATAACAATTTGGCTAAATAACATCTGTCAATTGAATGTCGTTGTTTCGTTGTAGCTCCAGGAAGCTTTCCACAGAGCTTATCTGGAAGTGAGACAGATGTTTCCACGTCAAACGAGAACCTTTCCAACGAGGAGAGATACGTTATCAGACATACCACACGCGTGGAACCGCAGGGGCAGGAGAATATGCAGGACAATTCCAACAGAAATTCACTTAAGGTAAACCACTCGATTCATGTTCACGTGACGAGTGTACTCCCACACGCTTTACATCTACATGTTGGGTTCACCAATTATTGTCATTATCAAAGAGATCAAGGTTATTCTACATTGTGTGTACATTCATTGTGAGTTGGGTCGTGGTCCTGTGGTAATGTGGACTTCAGATCACAGGTTCATGTTCAATTGTTTATTCTGCCGCAACTCGATTTCTGGTTTCCAACACAGTTATTTACTGATTGATTGATTTGGTGCTTATTTTGTAGAACTCCATATTTAAACTTATAATATTAGAAATCAAACACTGATTTGAGTCTACTGAACACTTTATATTATTTTTACAAATATAAAAACAAAAATTTCGTGACAATTGTTTCGCCTTGTTAGGGCATTTTCAAACAAATGTAAAAATTAGATGGATTGAATGTCCTTATATAGTTATATAATTCAAGGCACTTAAGTAGAAAATAAAATTAATCTTATGAACTATAGCATGTACATTAATCATAATTGAGGGAAAAACCAATGTTGATTTCTAATATTATGACAGTTATTTATTTTAGATAAAAATGGCATTATGATAATATTTCGATATATATTGATTAAATGCGGCCTCCGTGGTGTAGTGTTCAAGACGCTTGACTCACGCACGGAAGCTTCCGGGTTTGATTCCCGGTGAGAACACAAAAATTAAAAATGTGATGTTTCTCAAGCCTGGGTGCTCTGTGATGTAATTCACCACTGTAATTAGGCCTCCTGGTCTATTGTGGTGCAAAAAAAAAAAAAATGTAAAAAAAAATTATGTTTATTTGATGTGTCAACCCCGATGATGGAGGCCGTAATGCGATCCGAAACATCAAAGAGGATGAATGACACATGGCATCATCATCATCATCATTATTCGAACGGACTTATCTTTACTCAATTGACGTATTCAGGAGATTAGCCTGTTGACGAAAAGCGGACTGTATAATTTAAAAAATGAATATTATTCAATTTTAAGTGAGATTGGAATATTGGAGTAAAGGAAAAGAGCACGGAAATGAACCTACCTCTGATGCGATGAGGATATTCTTCTATTTTGGGCACTGAATGATGAAAGTTCACTATAAATGTCGTGTTGTAATGTCAAAATTTTGTTAATAATGTTCCAAATCCAAATGTTCTATTTGTATAAGTCTTCTTCTTCTTTGTCTTGGTGTTGAGAAGGTACCATAAGGATTGGTCATGGGAAGGATGGGAAAGAAAGGTAATCGGCCAGGAATAATATCGATAAATACTGTTTTATACTAAACATAACCATCGAGTCGAAAACACTCATCCAGGGTTCTGGTTCTATTTCACACGTAGAACTGTATTCTTCATCTGCCTGGACATAGAGATACATGACAAAATAATCCAGAAAAACTCGTAGTGTATCTGAACGGCTATAAAAACATATAAAAAAATTCAAAATAATTATATTTTTCTTGTTTCATAGGAATCATTACAAGGCAGTAGCAACAGAAGTTCTCTCAAGGAATCTATCGGTGGCGGGGGGAACAGCAATCGGAGCTCTTTAGATGTGTCTTCATCGTCATACAACACTCTGATTATTCATAATGCCGGCCAAGATGAACCGTGGACTGGAAGGTAAACTTGACCCTTTATAGGACACATGTTTTGTGTTGATTTACGTCTTGCAAACCTAATAGAATATGTTATTTTTTAAGATAATAAATCTATTGTATTTGAAAAAGCTGAGTGGTAGACTGATCTATCAGCGTACGTTATTCCGATGCTCTTGTAACAAAACTTATTATTAATACGAAATATAAGAAAATAAATTCCTCAATTCTGGTGGTATATTTATGTACCACCCGGTTCTTCACATTATAAACAATAACAAATAATAAAAATAATGTGTCCTCACTGGGGTTACCCATGCTGAGGACACTTTATTTTTTTTACATGTGAGAGAATATACAAAGAAGAGAATATACAGAGAGAAATAACAAAATGTTAAGATAGTTTTAAACACTACGTATTTATGTTTACATTTCATTTCTGTATACCTATATTATTTAAATTATAAAACGTGCAATAAAAGAACGAAAACATAACACAAACTATACGTTTGTCTAGCGGGTGATTCAATATTGGTTTGGGCGAATGAGACAATCCATTTTACTTATACCTATCTCCGCTAGCCATTTTTTTAAGCCTTTTTGAACATTTTCTCGTTACTAATTGTTTTAATGAATAATGGAAGTAGGTTATAGATTTTAATTGCATAATATTCAAAATCCCTTTGTCCGAAAGTGGTATTACTCGGTATTTGTTTAAATTGTCTTTGTGTTGAGGATCTAGTGATCATATTATTTGTATGTGTTGTATTGTTGGGTATATGTCTTACGCTTGAATAAGAATAGTTTTTTAATCTGTAAGCGAGTATTGTTTTAGCGTATAATTGCTTTGGTGTCATAAGTGGTGATTTGTGGAATATTTCTTCAGTAGATGTCTGTATCAGAACTCTATCAGTATTATTTTAACTACGGATTTTTGCGCAACAAATACACTATTTTAAACTGTGTAACTCGCACCGCCCCATCCGATTATACCCTCCAAAATAGATCGACACAATGCAGAATAAATCTTTAAAAGTTCCTTTGCATTAATTATATTTTGAATGAATGCATTAGTCTTTTAAGTTTATTTGTAATATTTTCAATCTGCTGTTTCCACTTTCAATGTAATGCATTAATTATTACAGTATTTAGTTTAGATAACAAAAGCTGAGACTAACATTTATTTACCTTTTGCCAGTTTTATCTTTTACCCTAGGTTTGGTTTATGGTTTGATAAAGTGATGAAAGAATGCACATATATGTAAGATTATGTAGAAAGCAAGATTGTCAACCTCTGGTCTGGTGTTTCAGTCTGCACAAGAGGTCTCGAGTTTCATTTCCGACATGGTCTATGTAGCTGACTATATACGCAACAATGTTTCGAGTATGTCCAAATGTTTGCGGACAGGCTGGATTTGGGAGTTATTTAGATCTAAATTTGTCGCAACAGAGGAAAAACATTTTTTGAGAAGGGAATATGGAAGACTAGGCATTTACGACATTTCATAAGCCCTGTAAATCCCTTGACTTCCATATTCTCTTCTGTAAAATGTTCTCCATCCCTGCTGTAATTTGTTAATCTTAATGACTCCCCGGGGGGTGAAATCCAGTCTTTTGTCTACAAACATTTGGACAAACTCAAAATATTGTAATATAGTATTAGTTTGGTAACACCTGTCAATAGAGCAGTATCTACCAAAAATTAAAAAGTGTTTTTTTAATGTCATCTGATAAATAATTGTAATCCTTCTAAACAACTTACTCTTAAGCCCGTTTTATATTGGTCAGTAAATGGTACAAGATCTTGTGCAGAATTTGGTCACATAAATATTGTGTCTAAAATACACGAATTGGATGAAATCTGTGGTCAAATTCCATAAACGTAAAACACATCCTATTTTTCAAACAATATTTGAGCCAATATCTGCGCGCGCATCCCACTATAATATTGTCAACTGTCATCTGTCAACTTCAATTTTCAAGGCGTATTAAATTATTTCTTGTTGCTTGTGTAATTTTATTTATTTAATTTGAATGGAAACTAAGAAAGATTATTGTAAAATCAACAATTTATTTATTGAAAAAACAAAATAAGCACGTAGATATTTACGAGTACCTACATTATGTTTTTTTATGTTTTCTTGAATTGTATTATTTTCTAGATATGAATATAAATCAATGCTAGTGAGACAACAATTAGCGAAAATTGTAAAAAGTGGATTAATACCGGAGCATTCTGTAATCTAAAAACGCTGTGCCAAATAATACTATTCATCATCTTTCCATATCGGATCCCCAGTTGGATCATATGGTGTCCATAAAGAGCCTCCGGGCATTTCTGTCAGCTACCTAATTAGGTTCGCGTACCGTACTTCTCACTTCTCACTTGTACTGCCAAACTGAATTGATGTTATTAATTCAGATATAAATCTATTCATTAAAATACAAATAAAAGTACACGACATTTATGTTTGAATGCGTTTTATTTCAAAGGCAGTTGAAGAAGAAATCATACCAATAAATATTGTGCCGTACATACACAAATTGGATGGAATATGAGGTCAAACTAGAACACATCCTATTTTTCATACAATATTTGAGCCAATATCTGCGCTCGCATCCCACTGTTATATTGTTAACTGTCATCTGTCAAATAGGTGCGAAGATTTTTACGGTCACTGTTATCAATATGTTTCTTTTTTGGGTGATACCATGTTTACCCTGAAGATGGCTCCTGCAATGGTAGCTGAAACGTCGGAACAAATCCAACACACACTTTATCACCCAAAAAAGAAACATATTGTCACCTGTCAACTTAAATTTTCAAGGCCCATTAAATTATTTGTTTTTGCTTGTGTTATGTTTTTTATCCAATGCACAAATTGAAAAAAAGCTAACAAAGAACAAATCAACGATTTATTTATGAAAAACTTAATAAATAAGTAGAGAGATAAAGTACACAAAGTTTTTTTTGTATGTTTTTAAAATTTAATATTTTTTTAGAGATATTAACCAAAACTAATGAGATAGTAATTAATTAGTGACTCTTTTTGAAAAGATTAATTTTAAACACGCACTTCTTTTCAAATTTTAAAACCGTGATTTAAAAACGCTGTGCCAAATAATGTTATTCATCATCATTCTACTGCTCCCTTGTTGGATCATATGGTGTCCACAAAAAGCCTCTATACATCTCTCTGTCAGCTGCCAGTTCCTGCGCATCCTCTCGAATATGGTTCGCATCCCTTAGTTCTGACTTGAATTGACGAACTGAATTAATTTTGTTTATTCAGATGAAAATCTATTTATTTATATTTATATAAGGAAAAGTTCACGGCATTTTTCTTTGAATGGGTTTTATTTAAAAGGGAATTGAAGAGATCATAAACAAAAAAGAATGCTTTGTTTTAATTTTTTTATTCGTAAAAAAAAACAAATTACTGGCAAAAGCATTAAATTGAATATACAAAGCCATTTTATATATTTTTTAAAATAGGCATTTATTACAAAAGCAAAGAGAAACACTGAGGAGATAATTATATCGTAGAATTCAATATCTACAAATCGTATGTTTTTCCAGTATCTATGTAAAATAAAATAAATCTATGGTCAAATTCAGAAAAAGATAGAACGCGTATTTTTCAACCAATATAAACCAATATCTGCGCGCGCATCCAACAATACAAATGTTACGTCTGTAGTCTGATGAAAAGTCAGAATATAATACGACTTTGCTATTTTAAAACGCGGATCTTTTTAAATTTTTAAATATGAAATAAACATAAATAAAAATTTGATAATTATGCATTTTTAAAGATATTTCTGATAAAAATTCAGTTATAAGTGGTATATAACTAAAATATAATTTATTTTTGACCGGCAGATTACGCCTCTTGAAATTTCGCTTAAAAACTACATTGGTACTCAAATATAAAGACCAAAGCATTTAAATAAAATATACAAAACAATGATTTTGAAGATAATGAATTGAAGAGGAAAGTTATTAAAATATTTTTTTTTCCATTTTTCTTAAATTATGCCTTCAATAATCGAAGAAAACAGTTAAAATAGTTGAGATCAAATCTTTTTTTTGGCATTGAATTTTTTTGACATTTTTTAGGAAGAGCATTTTAGATACACTGCAGACTGTAAATATTGCAAAAGCTGCTAAGAGCAAATGTTCACAATCCATGTTGATTTAGAAGCCTTGGGTTGGTTGTTGATCGCAAAAATAATAATATATTGTTAGTTGTCAGTAACGGCGTCGTCACTAAATAGCTCGATTTGCAAACTGTCAAATGTCAAACAGCAAATGGCGTCGAATACTACATACTGCGCATGCTTACGCGCAAGAAACTGCCCAATGTAAAACAGCTAATAAAATGGCCCAAGATTTGGTACAATAATTATTGTTCAAAAAACTGCGCAAGAACTTGCACAAGATCTTGTACCATTTTATGCCCAATGTAAAACGGGCTTTATAAGTAAATACATCTAAGATTGAAAAAAAAAAAAACAAATATATAGAACCTCAATTCCCTCAAAACATGATGGCTACTGCTTTCTTGCTGGGAATGGCAGATAGTACTGTGAGAAATAATGTTATTAACACAAAGTTTTAAATTCCATAATAATTCAACGTGAAAGGTAATTTTCTTGACGAAAAATATTAATGTTTCGTTTTTTATCCTCGTTTTCAGGCTTTCAGGAATCAGGGATCACCCGTCCAATATATCGACCCACAGTTCCAGCCAGTCTCCGAGTTTCCATTCCGTACTGGGACAAGCCGAGGGAAGTAAAAAGCAGAGCGGTATTCCTCTCGCCATGAACTCTTCGCATAAGGACAGGAACTCTCTTCCCAGGAACAGCAACAGCTTCATTGAGACTCCATCCCCCACTCAACAGTGGATGTACAGCAATGGATCAGATGGAGTTCAGGTGAAGGTTTTAAGATAGTAATATCCTAATCTGATTTGTGCCACATTTTATTTCTATACATATTAGCTTTTATCCGAGGCTTCGCTTTTTTGGTATTTCTGAGAAATTAGTTTCCTCGAATTTTCCCGATGAAACAAGTAGCCTGTATCGATTGCCAGTTCTCCAACTCTGCAAATAAAACGACGATCCATTTGTCTATGGCGACGTAGCATTGTTGTTCTGTTTTAATATTATATTCAGGAGGAATAGTAACTTGTGACACTTATCAGCTCTCTGGAAAAAATCACATTAATCGGTAGCTCTGTCGTGACATGAAGCAACAAACAGACAAACACTTTCGCATTTATAATATTAGTATGGATATCACCAGTGTTAACTGTGGTAGTTTGTAAAAGAACTTACAGATCAACACTAATTTCTGATAATAATAGCAAAAGGCATTATTAGTTTTAATGTAGGTATAGTATATTATGGTATTATTCTATCTACCTAAACTACCAACAAAAGCAGTGCTGTCGCGGGATTCCCACATTCACACACACATAGTAATAATTAGCAGTAATTATTATTGAATTTTTTGTCCTAGCTTCAATTTTCTTCATTTGTATTTTATTTCCACTGCGCCTAGTATTATAAGGATATGTGTTTGCCATTTTTTGAATGGACTAAGTCCATTAATAAATAAATACATTGGAATTGTAATAATACCCGTAGGGCTGAAGTTCCTCATTGTACAAGACTAAAAATGATCTGTGTTGAATTTCAAAATGTACAAAACACTGAAATTGGTGTACAAAGAATGAAAATGTAACATTATTTTAGTATAATCTACTGGTAAAAGATCCAATGGAAATACCGAATACAGTAGAGCCTTGCTAATCCGGACCCCCACTCATCAGTGATCGCGGTAATCCGGACGGATTTTAATTTTTAATATTTTTATTTTCATTTCAAACACCGCTGCCTTCCTGCATGTTATTATTCATTATTGTTAATATTGTCGAGGTTGTCTTTTGGTAAATAAAGAAATTACTAAAGTTAAACGTAAATGTTTTATTACCGTAAAAGTAATCCGGACGCCTTGGTAATCCACCGAGGTCCTGTTTCTTGTCCGTCTGATTGTCGAGGCCCTACTGTATATTATTTTTTTGTTATTTCAATTACTTACGAGAAATTGTAATTCCAGGAAATAAACGAAATACCAGATGACTTCCTGAACCAATCGTCTGTTCTGAAGCACCTGGCCAAGGAGGTGACTCAGAGCCCTTCTTCACGCTCCCCCAGTGCTCCGCCCCCCGGGGGCACCCGGACTACGGCCAAGGGGGGCTCCAAGCCCCGTGGGAGGCTCAACAAGGATAAGCTGAGCCTCTCTAGGTCACAACCGGATCTTTCCAGGTTGAGAAACAATAAAAATGTACATAATTATTGTAACCGACCCGTTACAGGGGAGGGTGGCGGCTTCGTCTCCCTGGTTCCGTTCAATCGGCCCACCCGGCGTAAATGGGGGGCCTGAGCCCGACGCACCGAGAAAGCACTGACCGCTAAGTCAACCTCAGTAGCCCTGAAAAGGGCTTTCCAACGCGTCCTGTTGGTTCAAAGAGGCGAGCGCAGTCAGGGCAGTCACGGCAAAAGGCAGCAGCGAAGCACGAAGTCCAGCGGGAAGTGGAGGGCAGGAGCGGAGAGTAAAACGCAGTAGTACTGTTTTGAGTGAACTAACTGTTTATTTAAAGTCTACACATTATAAAGCGCACTGCCCGTCGCCCGAACGCGCGGTCACCGCCATGTACGTGAGTCACCGCCGGGGAGGGGGGGTACGGGCGACCACTCGCCCGGCCTCCCCCACCTTACTCTCCCCAACGGCCTGCCACGTAAATAGCGTCGTCCACCCGCGCGCGGGTTTGGTCAATAGTATGCCGCGCGGCGCACAACATACAACAATGAATACTTACAAATAAACATATACAAAATACATAAATCAACATAAAATTATCCAAATAAAATCCTATTCTACATTGTCCTCGGTATAGCTGAGACCGAATACGAAAGTGGATCAAATCGCCTTTATTATGGATTCAGCACTTGGCTTTCACATATACCGAGGACCTATGCTATCAAACATTATTTATAACAAACAATTACATAATATTCCATGGCTTTTATCGCTCTCAGCGCGTCCGGAACGATTATATTAAGTTTGGTTAAATGCACGGAAAGCGAGGAAATCACGTGATTTTACCATTTTAAAATGCATTTTTTTTATATAGCGCCATTAAAAAAATAAAGTTGAGTGACATTTTTGATAAAAATTATCATTTTCTAAGGTATTTCTGTTTAAAAATATACTTTTAAGATTTATATTATAAAATGTCATTATTTTTAGTCCGCAGATTATGCCTCTTGAAATTTAGACTATTTTTACAGACTAATAATGACAAAGTATTTAAGTAAAAAAAATTGTATCGATTTAAAAATAATGGAGTGAACAGGAAAGTTATCGAAGAGCAAGCTTAAATTTATTTTTTTAAAAAGAAATAGTTATTTTCAATCACAATAATTTTGCGCTATTTTTTCTTGTCTATGTTATTTATTTGAATGATGCATTTTCAGTGTGGGTGTGGGTGTGGGTGTGCGTCCCATACCGGGAAGCAGCGAGAGCAGCTGGCCGGAGAATGGGGAACTGGAGGACATCGCCTGCTACAGCGACATGTTGGACATGCTCGTACGGGAAAACACACAACTCAAGAATCAGCTGGAGGACGCTTGGCAGAAGATTGCCAAATCTAATAAGGTTCTCGTTATTTCATAACTATCCGAGTAGGAAAGCGACGTTGCATCTTCTGTACCATTCTACTGAAGGGGTTCAAAGAAGGCGTAGTATCTTGTCGGTCGACAAATTAAAAATGTTTTAGTTTAATTTTAAGCAATCTTTAAATATGCATCTACAGTCCCTTTAAATTTCAACGAGGAACTTCTGCCCTACGGGAAATTGTATTCAAAAATGTTTTCTTACACGCGTTAAAAAATAGAGTATAAAATTGTGCGGTTTTCAGAGAAATATAGATCTTTGCGCTGTGCGTGTTCGTAGATATTAAAATCTTCAATCGAATATGTAAAAAAAAAGTTAGGAGCATGAATGTTTTATTCATCGATCTACCAGGGTTGCATTCGAGGAGAATGCATTTGCAAAAAAATGGAAAGATATTGTTTTTTTATGTATAAAAAAGTTTGTTTTTGAATGTTTACAAACAGCATTTGTTTTTTGTGGACCTCAATCAGATTCTTTCCTTAAATTCCTTATAATTTCTACCCATTTCTTTCTTTTTGTTGAATTTTTGGTAACACTAAAATAATATTAAATTTAATACATTTTTAAAAATCGTATTCCTACATAAGTACACCCCTTTGTCCGGAGTTTGACGTTTGCAAAAAGAATGCCATATTTGAAAAAATATTTATTTTATGTTTTGGAATTCAACCATAAACAAGTACCTACTTAAATTCAATATTGGAATATCATCAATTTTTAGTTTTGGAATTTAATCACAAACAATTACCTAGGTACCTACTTATCAAAAGTCTTTTTCCAAGATTTTTTTATTATTATTATGTTAACCTTGTTAAATAACTAATTTAAAGCATGTTTCACATTTTGTAAAATGTTTCTCTCGGCACGGGACACCCCAGTGAGGGAACATTATTCTGTATAAAAAATAGAATACAAACAACGTTAAAGTATAAATAAATAAATAAATAGCAGGCAAACCAACGTCCGGGCAGGACAACGTCTGTCGGGTCCGCTAGTATATATATATATATAAACATTCGAAGTATTCGCCCAATACAACAGGCACTCAAACAGCGAAAGAAAAACAATTTGCATTCCAAAGCACATAAGTGCATCAAGTCATCAAGACAATACTTGCAAAGTCCTAACACAGATCCTAACATGACCTTATCGAACTCCGTGAATTTCCCTTTTGCCATAGCACTATTGATCCCTCACAAAACCCCAATACCAACAGTAGGTACAATCTTAATGGTCCTAACAACTTAAACCGTTTTTGTTCAGTTGGAAGAGGAGGTGTCCAAGGTCCATCGAGCTCACGAGGAGTTGGTGGGGTCTTGTGACCGGAGGGAGCGGCTGGAGAGGGCGGCGCGCAGCCGACTGCAGGCCGAGTGTCGTCACCTCAACGATATCAACAAAGCCCTCAGGGAACAGGTACTAACCAAATCTTTGGAAGGATATCATAACCCCCCGCCCCTTCCGTCCAGAGTGCCGCAAATATAAAAAAAAATATCTAATAAATAAATTGTTAATTTTCACACTTAATATATATGTTTTGACTGGCACATTTTGTATTACGGCAGTTTTGATGAATCATAAGAAATTATAGATAAATATGTTAGACTGCAATTGTGCACTCCGTAAGTGTAACACCCTCGACACCGACACCCCTGGCGTGCAATATTTAAAATAGACAAGTATTTCCCAATAGGTAAAATAATTAGGTAGTAAAGGGTCTTTCATTAAGAGTGATACAATTTTAAAATTTTAAAAAAATACATAAATTATTCAGTGAGACACAATTTTTTTAATTTTATTTGAAAGGTTACATTATGCCATTAAGTATGAAAAATAATATCATTCATGTGAGCACCACGACTTCTCTGTACATACCGCATTCTGTCAACCCAATTTTCCATCACTTTTTCACATAAATTTGGTGTTATTTCACCAATAACACGTTTCTCCAAATCCTGCAATTCTGTTTGTTTACATAACCGTTCAACCAAAAATGAGCTTCATCACTTAACATCAATGAACGGTAAAAAATGGATCTGCATTGATTTGTTCTAAAGCAAAATCAGCAAATAAACGACGTTGGTTGTAGTCTGCTAGCTTTAATTCTTGAACCAATTGAATTTTGTAAGGGTGTAAGCTCAATTTTTTTCTAGAAATTCCCCATGTTGTTTGAGAAAGATATAATTCTCGAGGATAGCGTTCAATTGATAAATTTGGATTATCTCTTACACTTGCTGCTACTGCATCAATATTCTCTTGTGTAGGTGCATTTCTTTCTCGTACTGGTACTCTTGTATTGTGTAAAGAAAATTCATTTTCTAATTTGTCTACAATATGACGAATAGTGGGTCGATTAACCGAATAATGTCGTCCATGAATTATTCTTAAATTTCTTTCAGTATCCATATATGAATACTGATTTTGATAAAACAATTTAATAATGTCTAAACGTTGTCGAAACGTATATCTTTCCATGATTAAATGGCATACTATACTGTACACAAATGACATAAGGAATGATAAAAAATAATATGCAGTGTTGCCATTATAGCCATTTAAAATTGTATCATTCCTATTAAAAGAACCTTTATTAATAATATCCATCAATATTATCATGTAGTTGAAATTATTTTTTGATTCTTGTCTCTTGAAACTTCGTTCCACATTTTTTCAAACATTCTGAAGAAATATATATTTCCTTTAGACAAAAAGGGTTAATTATTATAGAAATTTTAAAAATAAAGCTTTACACTCCAGTAAATCAATATGAAATTTTTTGGATTTTTATATGAATTTTTCCCGTTGAATGTAAATTTGTTTGGCTAGGAGGTACGGATTGAGAGTGTACAGTATCAGCACCTTGCATTTCAGGTGGAGTTGCTGTCGGGGCAGGGAATGCGACAACTGGAGTCCATGACGCCCACCAACGACCTCCTGCGGAAGGAGTTACAGAACAGAGAAATGCTCATCGCGCAACTAATAACACAAAGTATGTTCAGCCACAGACAGTACTGCAAAATGATCTAATTAATGTTTGGATACCTTCACACTTCTGTGGTGAAATCAATCCAACCTCCAAACCTTTGCGGCGAAATTAATCTAACCTTTGAACTTTTATGATAAATTATCGGCTCTATTTCAGATAAGGAACTAGTTTGCGCCAAGGAACGTCAGGAAATTGAAATAGCGGCCCAACGAGCCACTCTACAAGAACAACGAACGCACATCGATATTTTAGATACAGCACTTACTAATGCGCAAAGTAATGTTGTCCGACTTGAGGAAGAGGTATTCAATATTTTTTAATACTTTTTATCTTGAAAAAATCTCTACTTTTTACTCGCGCACAAAGAGTTCTGTATTCGATTCCCGGTTAGAACACAAAAATTAAAATGTGGTTTTTCTCAAGCCTAGTTGCTTTGTACTGTAATTCTCCATTGCAATTGGGATTTTTAAAAAAACCTCTTTTAGCATACATTTTATCAAACCTATTATTAAAATATCGCTTTTGACAAATAATTATATTGCTACTGTAATGATACAACTCATTTATTAATTTTTAATGGTACTATGAAGTCTGTTTCTCATTTATAAAGAGAATTGTAATGTGGATGAAATTTCAGTGCCGTCATGCTCAAGGGTATATCGAGAGGGTGGCTCAATTGCAACGAGCGCTCGTTTCCCTACAGCAAGCCTCCGACAGGAGGGAACTGACGGAGAGGAAGCTCAGGTCACAGCTGGAGAAGGAATTACAGAACCAAAGGTTAGTGAGACTATGTTTTTTTACTTCATTAATGACAGTTTCACACCCACAAAAAAAACTTTTTTATTTTTTTAAAGAAAAAAAGAAATATATGCGTTCTTATGATTTACCCAAATATTTAATTTTGAGGGCCATTTTCAACAAGTTGTAAATAACTCACTATTAGAAAATGGAATCGAGTTGGGGTAGAATGGGATTCGAACCACGGACCTTTGGTCCGTGATTCCGAGACACTAGCCACAGGACCGCAACCCGATTTGATGGAATATTCTAATGTGAAAACACCCTTTTAAATAAATATTTCATATCAACCATGTCGGGAATTGAACCCGAGACCTCTAGCATGGCAGGCTAACGCGCTGACTATTTTGTCACATTATATTATTTTTAATAATTTTATTTTATTTTATTTTATTTGGGATTTTTACAGCTATTACATAAACAAAATAACTAGAAAAATCTTAACAATGCTAAAGCCAATTAAAAAAATCCACTGTAAATATAATGACACATCATATATAAGAAAAGAAGTTTAGTAATTGTATTTGTGTGACGTTTGTATTCATGTGTATGTGAATGTGTGTATGCGAGAATGAATGAGGGAGAGGATACATGTGCATGTGGGAATGAATGAAGGAGAGGGTGCGTGTGTGTGGGTGCGTAAGTATAAAAAAATAATTGTTTAAAACTTGTAAATTGTATTAAAAATGCTACAATAAAGAGCTTAGTAAAAAGTTAGAAACCTTTTTGTTAAAATTCAAATGACGAAATGATATAAATTGTATTTTTTTTTTTTTTTAATTATGTCAAATTTCAAAACCGCATTCTGAAAAAAAAAAAGCATTTTATTTTAAAATTTAACTGATACACATCGAATGAATAATGTGCGACGAGTCCTATACAATACGGTAGGTAACCACAAAATGCAGTAAATACGAAATAATGACAACAATAAAATAAGGTTTGACAATATGCGAACGTTGATTCAAAATGAACACACAAATGCATATTATATGCACCTACATAATATATAAATAAGAATAACATATAAGTTTAATAGAAATTATTCGGATTATAAAAATCAGGTGTCACAAACAGTTGGCCCGCAGTACGGGGATACATAATTATATTAAAAGATCTTCTCACTATAAAAATGCAACACTGTAAGAATATACTAATTTTACACACATAGTTTACTTGAAGTCCTAACAAAAAATGCTTAAATATTATTTTTGAACATTTGTGGACTTAAGAGTTTTAGAAGTCAGGATGACGATATTCCTTCCTCGATAATGAGGACTTTTACTCTCCCCTCAGGTCACGGGATGGGAGCGTCGGTGTCGGGGCGGGGGGAGGCGAGGGAGAGCTGCGCCGGGCCCTGCGGGAGAAGGAAGAGCGGCTGCTGCTGCTGGAGGGGGAGTGTACCAAGTGGGAGCAGAGCTTCCTGGAGGAGGCGGCCCTGCGCCAGGCGGCCATCGACGCGGCCGGGATACCGAAGTAAGGGGAAAATTTGTGCAACTTTACACACGACCATTAACAATTTTTTACTTTGAGCAAAAAAGGGATTGTTATTCTAGACAAAATAACGCATCCTTTGGCATCATGTGCGGGGAAAATATACCCTTGTGCTTAGTGGAAGGGAAGATATAGGGTAGACTGGTTATGGAACGCAAAAGAGCATCATGGCTTACGAATCTTCTACATTGGCTTAGAATACGAGATGAAGAAATGCTTATTGGAATGGGCCAGGATCAAGAAGTATTTCAAGTGATTGTCGCCAACCTCCGATAGGAGCGGTGCGATAATGAGTAATTCTCCTATAACTCATTATCCTCCTATAATGCACCCAGTGGTGCATCGGCACTTCATTGATCCTCCAATTTTGTCTCATTACTCAAGTAGATCAGTTTTACACCTCTGGTGCCAATCCGGGTACATTGAAATATTGCGATGGAGGAACCACCTTGAAACCCCAATTCCATGCCCACTCTGCCAGGAATCAAACCTTAACCTTAAGCATAGAGGCGAACATGCCAACCACTAAGCCACGAAAGGGACTTAGCTCCACTCCATTTTGTTTTTCAGGATTTTAGCGGAGCAGCAGTACTGCATTCTTTAATTGGCTGGGAACAGAAAACTCCTACGTATAAAACATTACATTTTAATGAATGCCTCGATTGGAAATATTATCTTTAAATATGTAAGTCAGAATATAAATTCCATGAAGATTATTGTAAAAGTCTCTTGGCGATTTGATGTGGTATCTGAAGAATCTTTCACTCATATAATGATTCTTTTTTTTTTTTTTTAAAGTAACAACCCAACCTTCTCTTTTGGAGGCTCGCCAAGAGAGGATTTGGAAGGAATTTATGGGAATCTAACCCGCAACCCTGGTTTCACAGACGGCCATCTATCTAACTGTGCCACCTCAGTACTTAAATTAATGTCAGTAATAAAAGACATGTTATTTGTTCGAAGGGATGCCAAGATTGCGGCGCTGGAGAAGACGTCCCAGGAGGCGGAGCGCCTGATGGCCGAGGCGAGAAACGAGAAGATCCGCCACATGGATGAGCTCCACGACGCCCAGAAGAAGTGCGCTGACCTCGAAGGAAGGTAACTACTCCGTCTCGATCGAGGTATTCCGTCGTACCATCGCTAATCTCTATATAGAGTAATATTTTTGCGTGTTTTCGGGTTGAGGTGGAATTAGGCACGGTAAAATATATAAAACTTCCCGCGGGTAAATGATTAATTTGCTATGTTATTCAAATGGAGAGTGGAGTGATCAACCTCATCTTACTGTGATAGCTAATGTATGTGCACAGGTTGAAGGAGCTAGAGTCGAAGGTGGCGGAGAAGGATGCTATGATTAAAGTTCTGCAGAAACACACGCAGAGTCAGGCGGGAACCATGTCCTACGCCAGCGATGGGAGCGACTCGCACTACAACACACACTCGCACACTCACTCGCTGAGGAATAACTCCAGGGAGGAGTTGGGTGAGTGGCTCTACACTTTCTTTATAGATATTTTTTACATTTAGTTTTTTATTACCAAACCTGACTGATTGTTTTTTATAACATTCTGAATTCAATGGTATTTCGGTAGGTTTTGGTCCTTCTTCTTCTGCCGCATCATTCTCCAGCCAGGACACAGTTCCCCTGTACCACAGTGGAGTACGTGGCTCTCCTTCCCCGGGACACCAGCTGCTTCCCAAGTACGGCTCCACCGCCAACTCTCTCCCCGAGTCTGGTGAGTAGTCTGTAGACATTCTCCAGCCAGGACACATTACCGTAGTGGAGTACGTGGATCCCCTTTCCCGGCGCACTGTCTTACTTGCTATTATATGATGATATTTCAATTAATGTTTCCTCATTATATCCGAGATTTCGTTATTCCCGTGAGCGTCATAACCAAGTTTGACTATATTTACGTTAATTACTCTAAATTTCATCAGATCCCACGAGCTTCGAGGGCAAGAAGC
The DNA here is from genome assembly GCF_059751315.1 of Micrasema longulum. Taxonomy (NCBI): domain Eukaryota; kingdom Metazoa; phylum Arthropoda; class Insecta; order Trichoptera; family Brachycentridae; genus Micrasema; species Micrasema longulum. The sequence goes on from NW_028279109.1 coordinate 180,122, forward strand.
GCACTCTAGACAACGAGCTCGCCAAACTGGATAGTCAGCTGGACAGCCAACTCCTGTCCAAGGTCGGTCACTCCATCTCCCGGCTGTCGCTGTCCTCCAGGATGGCCCCTAACCCTCCGCCCGCTCACCGGCCCCCACCGGAGCGGGAGACCTTTTACTGATCGCATACCACTGACTAATGGAGACAACTGGACGATAATCTCACACATATTTTCCGGAATCTCTTTAAGCCTAGCGCGTGATGCTCGTCTCTTCTTTCGTCGATTGTTTTCTTAATCATCAGCAAAATTGTTCTCTGTACAGTTATCATTCGATCGAGCGTTTCAATCCTAAAAATTGGATGGAATATTCTAGTAATCTCCATTCTTCAGTGGTTCGAGTGCCCCCAAATAACTCGCAACTGAGTGATTTTCCCCGAATTACTTATATATTTTTACAAACAAAATCCTGTAAAGCTTTTTTATGTAGGAAAACACATTCCTAATCTGTTTTTCAAGTTGTGGTGTTTAATTTCCTGTAGAAATCTCATAACAGTTAGATTTGTATGAACATTCCTCGTTTGTCATGTGCTGCAGTTATATTGCTGCATAACTGTGCCATATGTCTTCACAAATTTATCTTGTCACTTGTACGATGCCTTCCCTAGATTGCCTTTACGAAGATCTGATTAATAATATTATATTAACTGTTGTTCAGTTAAGTTAAAACAGACTGGTGGTTCAATATTACATGCGTATGTACTATGTACATTAACATTATTAACATTCCTTGTAAGGAAGCTAAAAAATATGTAAAATTATGTATGTAAAATAGGCAGATTCCCAATAATTTTGTATTGAATTGCTGTAAGTTTGTGATTTATATGCATATTGTGATATCTAATAATAACATGATTATTGCCATTGTACCAACATTTTTTCTCTCTGGTGCTTCTACAATAAACATACCCAATAAGCAAATGTACGCACAGAAATTTATTTAAATTATAACCGTAATGTAGTAATAGTAAAATATCGCAAGGACAAGAGATGTTGGTTATGGGCTGTGTTTGTAGTGTGTATTTACTCACCAAACTCACTAATGTGGATGTGAGTCGATGTGTCCGTTTGTATGGAGTGAAAAGCTTAAATTAAAGGCGTGTTATACTTGTATCGAAAGCTTTTTTAACATAAGTTTTATAAATGAGTCAGTTGTGCTTAATTCCGCCAACTTAATATCCTTCCAGGTAAGGCAAAGACCCCAATATAATCTCCAGAGCACGGCCCAGATGGTAAGCCCCCATGATCAAAAAGAAAAGAGATTTGTTTGTATTTATATTAGAGTTAAGAATCTTCCTATGTGTGCCTATTCATTAATAATTTTATATTACCATTGTTCCTCTCTAAGAATTTTAATTGTTTGCATGGTATGTTTTTTTTTTTACTAAACCAACTGTTTTAATTTTCTATGTATCTTTATCAGTCAGGGTATTCAATATATCCAAATACAATATTCCTACACCACAGTGGCGTAAGTTGATCCATGAGGCAATTATATTGATTTGACATCAAGTTATAATTAAAATTTTAATTACATACTAAAATATAATCAGTGTTCTGTCATATACATACATACATATATAGAAAAACTCCTAGGGTTTTAGGTTTACATAATTATGTTTTGCTTTGTATGAAAACCAGAATTAAGTTATTGCACTGGTGTTTCCATAAATATATTTAATGTACATATAATAACTACACGTTTTTTGTTTAGTAAATGTTAGTACCATGGAGAGTCTAGCAAGTTGTATTGGTATTTTGAGCGTTCTGGGTATGATTTCTGTTGCGGACAATAAAACATTTCTTTTTTTCTTAAATTAAAGCGTTAGACTGATATTTGAAAGCATTACCTCTTTATGATTTTTGGTAACACCCTTAATGGTTGGCTTTCACGGTGTAATGGCTAAGACGCTCAACTCTCGTACGGAAGGCTCCGGGTTATTAAATGTGATTTTTCTTAAACCCGGGTGTTCTGTGTGTAGGGTAGTAAATAAATAATTAATAATTTATATCACGCATGCCTAAAAATACTGAAAAAGATATAATTATGTTTTAATTTAATCTATTTTAGATAGGGTTTTTTTTGTTAATTTGGAAAGAGCAGATGATAGTCTCGGTTGGGAAGTTTAAGAGTTAAGCTTACAATATAAAATAATAGAATTGTATTTTTATAAAATGCGTAGGTACCAACAATGATCTTCCTTTCTTTGTTAAGGTGTATTTTGAGAAATGTTATTTTTGTTTATCGGTCAACGAAGTACTCGTATGTGTGTATATATATTTTTGCGTAATTTTCTAGGCATATACCAAATATTTTATAGATTTAGTGAAAAAATATTTTATTTACAAGGATGACTCCCCCAGTCAGTCAATTTATATTGAATATAAAGTTTAACCCATCTATTTTAATTTACATTAGTCATCGTTAGTTTTATAATAGGTAGAGATATGTTCGTAGACAACTGTGTTACATTACAGTAAACAAAATTAAATTATGAATGCCATTTTTAGTTTTATAATAGCAAGAAAGTTCAGATATAAAAAATGTTTTACACGCCGGCAGTTCTTCGAGAATCGGATCATTTGTTCTTCTCGTAGTCCATGAAATCCTTAACATACGACGCCAACACCACATTTCAAAAGGGTCAATTCTCGCACGGTCACGAGATTTTGTAGTCCAGGGCCCGTATTCTAGTGGGAAGTTAACATTTATCTGCAATTTTATCTAAAAGCGAAATTAAGTTTTCTGTATGAAAAATAAATAAATATGTTCAGTTACAGGTTACCAACGAAGATATCTTAAATTTTTATACAAATATACACATTTTCGTACATAAATTTATATTTTAATTTATAACCTCTCGATATGTACCTACCAATAAAGGCAGCGTTTATAATCCCGACCCCTGTTTCATAATTATAACAATTTATTTATTACTATGATTGTAGTTATGTCGCCTCCAAATCGCTAATCAGCCACCCGATCGAACGGCTTGGCTGTTCATTAAATGCCGGCATTCTTAAAAAAAGAAATGGAAAAACCGCTGAATTTTCTTGTACGTCTTAACGGACTTCGGTAGTCATTAGTTTTGACACACTTTTATAGTAATGTCTCGTCGAGACGAGATGTTATCAGACTAGGTAAGTTAGTTTACTAACAGAGTTGTGTAGTTTGAATGTGTCATAACAAAAGTTGTTTCGAACTAATTCAGAATGAATTGCGCTATTGTATTTTATAGCGGTTTCAATTATATAAAATGCATTTAATTATGGAATGAAAGCAACTCGAAAAATGTCATTTTTTATTAGATAATAACTAATATTCCGCTTTAAATAATATTCTACTTGCTGATTATAAGAACAATCTGGAATGGACTTTTTATGGTAATCTCCCATATTGGATGCCTCATTATATTTACATCATTTTTCTCGCAGAAATTATGCTCTCGATACATTGATTTATTTTACTGTTGCTTTTAAAGTTTTAAACTTTTTAAACAAATGAACAAATACATTCCATGTTTTAAAATCTGTACCTAAAAGGATAAACCACAGGAGTCACATTGAACTAAATGTTCAGGAAACGAGATTTTGAGATTGTGCGATTTCCAAAACTAATATGTCATAACTTTTTGAACCGAATGAGATTATTTCAGTATATAAAGAAGTTTCAATGTAAAATAATGATTATTTTGATAATAAAAGTACATGCAAAAATAGCGTATTTGGGACTATTGATTTTTTTCGCATTAAAATAAAGTGAACTTCGGTGATTTATTCGCAAATAAAATAGCCTATTGCGATAATTTCTGCATGACGACAAAACAACAAAAAGTGGACTCCCGTGTTTTATTCTTAAGGTACAGAAATGTATCTGTAAAAAGTATTCAAAATTTAACTTACATTACTTATCAGAAGATCAAATAAAATAAAATAAGTAATTATATAAAATTGTCGGCCTCGTGGTGTAACGGTCGGCGCGTTTGCCTACCGTGCAAGAGGTCTCGGGTTCGATTCCCGACATGGTTGATGTGAAATATTTATTTAAAAGGGTGTTTTCACACTAGAATATTTCATAGTCCCTGGACTGATCGAGACACGCTGCGATTGGTGTACCAATGCAGTGCCCTATGCACTATTAAGTGCGGAAAGATAATGACGATGATATGTAAATATGTTTGTATTTTGAAATTGTTACATAATGCTTTTATGTTAAGTACTAATTATAATTTTTATACCCTTGTTTAGCTTAACCAAAGCTTATTTATTATATATTTAGTCCTATTAATATTAATTTTAACACTACTCGCCTCGCTTCGAAACATTTCAAATTTAAGAATCTCAGCTTCAAATTGGTCCTTCTTTTGACTTTAGATTTTCAAAATGAAATTTTCTTTTATACATCAAAATGTTAAAAATTCATAGATCAATTAAATATTTTTGTCAATTAACCTAAATATTAAAATAAAAATATATTATAATCACGCTACGGTATTATTCTCTCAAAATAGAAATAAAAAGCATCCATTAAAAATATATCACCCTAAAGAAACAACGGAACGGTCCAAATGACTAGTAAAAAATAGTCAAATCTAAAGTAGCTAACCTAATTAAAGAGTTTTTTCTGTGGAGGATTCGAAGAGTGTCATGTTTGGTTTTGAATTACTGCATAAAGATTGTAAAATTGTGACACACAATTTCAGTAAAGTTATTTAGAAATAGATTATTATCTGACTTATAAGAATCATTTATATTCTGTGTTATTGCGTAATTTCCTCAGTATTATAGTATCCACTAACTTATATATGTATTCTACCATTGTTTTCCTATCCATTTTTAAATATATTAGCGGTCTTACTTATAAAACTCGTTATTCTGAGTTTAAATCTTAGTATAATTATTTCCGATTGATTATTTCATCGACTTTGTTAATAAGGAAATGAAAAATTGCATAACTATTCCGTGTTCAGATATTTGACTTTTCCAACTTGATATATTTTATGAACAACTTGAAATATGTTTATTAAAAAAAAACTATGTTATCTGAATTCCGTTAAAAGTGTTAGAATGTTTTCCATTTCCATATATTTAAACCCGGTCATAAATATCACGTTAGGATTATAGGTAAGACCGTTATTACAATGATGTGTTTGTTGGAATCACCGTCTTTATAACTAATTAAAAATATCAAAATAAGAGTGAGAAGGTTCAGTGCAATGGGGAATTGGATATTAACAATGTTTTCTTACGTGCGGTAAAAATTAGAACATTAAATTGTACGGCAAAGTTTCTTGAAAATGTATGAAGAGAAAAAATATTTTAATCAAAACGAACTACTTTGAACGACGTTACTAGTTCTTCCTAATCAACCGATGATAGTGTTGTGATCTTAGAGTGTTAACCTAATAAAGTCGCCGTCGAGAACTCGTGACGTCAGTCATTTCAAAATTCGAAACTTCATAACAAAAATCATAACGCCGATAATACGATACATAAATATATATATTTTTTTAAATTTTGCCCTATTTTTATCAAAAAACTATCGTCTATCAACAAATAAAAAAAACCACTGAACTTCCTCATTCTGTTGCGTAACTAAGTTGACTCAAAAATATATACTAATTATTTGATATTGGTTTAAAGAAAAAGTTCCTTTATTTTCCAAGATTGTTTTTATCGTGGATAAAACCAGTTCGTAATATTATTGTGCCTTTATTATAGGATCTGATTTGGGTAAATAAAGCAATATTCTTCTTTGGAGAACATTATATTTTTGATAGAACTAATTTATTGAAACTTGTCTAATGATGTTAACCAAATACAGTTTGCTTCGAATTTAAGCGACGCTTTATTAAATTGTGTAATATAAAGTAAGTGCCTTTTATTTCACCACAACCTTATAGTTTAACCCAGTGTTTACTCCCCGTGTTGAATGTATGTATAAACCTATCAACAGCTGAACACGTACATACATATTTATTTACGTCCCGAGTAAAGCAACGTCCTTCAGCTTTAGTTATAATATTATTCCTGCACGTGTTTTATTTTACAAACTAAAATAGTTTTTATTTTGAACCTTGAAATAGGGCACACATAAACATATTGCAATAATAAATACCGCTGGTTCGCCCATTGCCCGAGAATGCACTAAAAATACACAAGTAAGTTTTGGCTTTTTTTTTACTAATTATGCTACTGGAAATATTGTGTTTGCACATTTACTATCCGGTACTTGTTGCTGACAAGCCACCTCTGAGGTTTTAGAATCCTCTTTTCCAATTTCAGCGTGGACTTTGTTGTTTTCCGGCATTCTCCGGAGCCAGCACGGGACCGCGCAAAGGAAAACTGACGAAACCCTTAACGGGACCTTCCGGTACAGCTGCGCTGTTTGAGCCGGGATTTCTGGGGAATCTGGTCACCAGACCGCCTCACGATCAAGGCCGTCCTGAAGAGATCATGTTACTAGAGAAGCAAGGGCTGAGCTCGCAGCAACAGAGGATGCAGGACGCAGCTGAAAACGAAGCCAGGAGATCCGGGTCTCTTCCTCCATCCAGTTTACCCCGTCCTCCCAGAAAGCCGTCCATGCGACGTTTCGGCGAGTACGGCAGACTCAGCGATACGGAAGTTAAGAAGAGCAGCGGAGACGAAATGATATCCGGAGGGTCCAACAGGGGATCTCCCGCACGACCGTTGTTACCGACGCCGCGGCGGCTGGGAGACTACGGAAGGCTGAACGATGACTCTCCGACTCCGAGAAGTCTTCGCAAGCCATCTCTCAGATCCACGACTCCGTCAGCTCCCGGCTCATCATCGGCATCGACGTCTAATTCGAGGGAGTCTCTTATGAAAGGAATGGACATACGAAACAATTCGTCTCTCCGCGATTCTATAATGAAAAACATCTCCATGGGTGGGAACTCTAGAGAGTCATTAGTCAAAGGGGGAAGGGACTCGGGAGGGTCTACTACGATGAGTGAGAACTCGGCGAGTTCCCTTCCTCCACCTTCTCGCCTTCAGGCCATGTACGCTTCGTCACAGAGTCGCAGAGGTAATTCTCTCAGTAGGGAACCGAAAGGGAACGACCGCAGCATTAACAAATATAGAATACAGTTTTGATTACTTGAGAATCTTGCATTTTATGTATTCAAAATGTTTTTCAAACTTTATGGATTGTTAACTTTATATACATTTTATAATTTATATTTTATATAAGTTGTTGAGCAGCCACCATTTTTAGGGAGATTTTTTATAATGTTTATCGATTTATGTGTTTGTAAAATATTCAAGGTTACATTGTGATTAATCAAAATTATATCTGTGTGGAAAGAGGAGAGATGGGTTTAAATCGAATGTTTGCAAGAAACACAGGTGCTAATTAATATATTTATGAGGCTTGTATTATGTCAACCTGTACTGAATTTTAGTGTGTTAAATAGACTTCTAAAATGATGTTTTAGAATAATCTAATTTTTCCTTACTAAAGATGTATGTGTTTAATGCAATACTTTGCATCTAACTCAACATATGATTTTTGTGACTCATCTTTCAATTCTTTTTGCTCACAGATAAATGCATAGTCATTATTTAATTATACTAATGAGAATCCACTTAGTTTTTGATTTCTGGTACACTTGAACACTATATCCAATTAGACTCAATTCATGATCATGAATTCTCTCATAATCTCAAGTTTTGACAAACAACTAGGTTTATATTGTTATTATGTCAAAAAAAAAACACTAACAACGATTTCTGGTCGTACGAAGTATTTTTTGTAGCTCAAAAATATCATATAAATAATCTCTACAAATTGTTTAATAACAGTATGATTTATAATAATGATGTCGTACAAATGAAATGCTGAATATAGAATATTACTTATGAAAAAAATATGTCTTATAATCATCTTTGTGATTTGTTATTGCTTGAAAATATTCTAATGTATCTTAAAAATATTTATTAATTTTGATTAAAATAAAATTATTGTAAAATCTTTTAGTTTAAAAATAACTACCTTAATTAACTACCTTAATTAATCATTTCAATACCAGATAAATTTATCAGATTTTGGAATGCTATTGGGAAAAAAATGTACTGTCAATAGGGATACATTTTGTTGAAGGATATCATGCGGAATCAAAAGTGAAATGGTCGCAATATTCATGACAGTAAAACATATTCTAGATAAATACATACATGCAAATGTTTATTTATTTTACACTTTATATACATATAAGGGCGGGCATATTGCCTTAAGGCAATTTCTTCCTACCTACCCAAACCGTTCAGTTTGAGAAAATTACAAGCACATGGACATGTTGAATCTTATGATTTTATACACAATTAAAAACAAAGATTAATCAAAAATGAATGCTATACTATGAAGAGAGGAGAGAGGATAGGAAGGAAAGAAGAAGGATAAAGGAACAACTTAAATATTTAGATAGTGATATTTCAATCTTTACTTAAATGTAATTAAAGAAGGGGGCGTCTCTAACATTAGTGGGTAGATTATTCCACAATCGAGCGGCTACTACTTTGAAAGAGGAGGCAAGAAAATTAGAGCAATGACAGGGTATTAAAAGGGTTCTCTCGTTTTTTTCAAAAACTGACAGTTAGAATTTCATCCTATTTTGAAATGTATTTATTTCATTCTCATATTTAAAATAAACTTTAAAAAGAACTGGCCCGGTCAGAACAATAAACTATTTACATTAATTGAAATAAAAGGAAAAACTGCTCGGTAATTTTTTTTTTTTATCACTTTTAATGTTTCCGAGCTTGAAGAGGAGTGGCGAGTGTCTTAGTAAGGTACCACGAATACCCCAGCTGAAATTCTATTAATACTACTTTAAAATAACATTTATAAATATATCGTTACGATGATCATATTGTTTCCAGTTTTGATGAAAGGGTAATAAAGGGGTTCTCTCAATAATGAGAGAACGAAGAGATAGTCCGTGTTGTGATAGAGGTTGGAAGAGCTCTCTCAGATAATGTTGATAGATGTTTACGTTACACGAGGGTTCAAAGGGTCGAGTGACATATAAATGTTTACATCCTCTTTTACGCATGCTTATTCAGTATTGAAAAATTATCACAGTTTTTCTTGTTCAATATCACGTTATATTATATCGCCAATCTACAATTTTAGCAAAAATGATCCTTTCATATGGGGGGATTTTTAACTCTTATTGAATGTCCCCTAATCATACGACACCCGTGGGATCAATAGTAGCCAGACTTTCTGAAGAAGAACACTGCCGTGGATCGGAATAAATAATGTGTTCGATTTGATTTTAAAAACACTTTTTACTGTCTCCTGGAAAAAGTTAATTGGCGGTAAAGTACTGCACGCCGACCGATGATTTGTTTTTTTTAATGAAAATGATATATTTCATTAAACACACAATCGACATCTTCAATATAATATCCATTCTATATCGATTATTAGAAATTAGTTTTCAATTCATTGTGGATATTATTTGGACCAGAACTATACATTAAAAAAATAAAAATAACACCATCTGAAAACAAAGAGATTAAGTGTTTTTTTAAATATCTAAATGGGTTTGACAACTAACATAATATTATCATCTTTTATGAATCTATTGGATACCTGAGTACTTTTGTAGTGAACTTTATTAATAGCAAACAGTAATGCGGAAGTTTCCATCGCTTCATTACTTTATATTTTTCCACTGATCAGCGATCAGGATTACTGCTGCTCGTATTTCACTTCAATTTTCTTCGGCGAGTGTTATTATTTGTGGTGAATATTATTATTATTATTGATAGGGATCTAAGGGGACATCCATTTTTCAACCAATATCAGCTAAAGGAATAATGGGGTAAGTCATTTAAGCATCAATGACAAGAAAGTAAAGAGCTAGGCCAGCTATTTTTCAAGTTAGTAATTAATTAAATAATTATAACTGATATATTTTGAAACAAATGGCCTCCTGAAATGAGAGATACCCGTTGCTGCTACCAGCAAGATGATCCGCCTCCTACTCGGAATCGAATTAGTTTTGTTTTACTCAAAACTATGAAATATTTGCATATTTTTAAGCCAGCACTACATTTCTAACGATTTTCTTTTCCTGCGCTTCCATATAAAACATGACTTTCAGAAAAACTCGTTGCACAGTACAAGTTTGGACTGTGAGAAATTTGATGAATAGGTATTTTAATTTTTTTTCTGTCGCTCACAAATACCTCCCCGATACTGTGCGAAAAAGACAACAGCACGACGGACTAATTTTGCCTAATTAAAATTGACATTTTGCTGTCCCCATTTCTGTAGTTCAAAACTGAACCGATTTTGCTGTTTTTTTTTTAATAAAGAGTATCGAAAATAAGTTTTCTGTGTTGGTATGTTTTTATTTTTTCAAAAATAGTTATCCTATTTGCATACCATACGTTTGAAGACGGCAGATAAAACTGGTTGCTTTTAAGGGTTTTTGAATGACCCTAGTTCCCACAGTAAACAAATTATTATAAAAACAAAATGATAGGAACGCGCCAATGGTTAATATCTGTAGAGTGTGAAAAATCATTGCTCTAATGCCATAATCCAGGGGAAAAATACGAGAATACAGGAAGTGAGACCGTGTTTCCTCTTAAGTTTGACTAAAATATAAAACATATGTATAAAAAAGAGACTTGAAAAATTACAGAAAAAGTATAAAAAATCAAAGCAAAGGTAAGACGTAAGCGAAGGTTTTCTTAAAAATGTACACTTATGAGAATACATATAATATATATCAACATCACTAATAAAATATTTCTATTAATTTTTTAACTGACTATTGTGACTATTATAGTTTAATAAATTAAATGAAATAAGTGATAATAAAATTAATATCTTTATTGTCACCTTCTACTTTGCATTTTCCAAATACATATTTTTCTTTTTAGCTACTGATTCACATTTTCAATTACTTTTTACATGCATATTTTGCATAAACAACATGGGGTCATTACTCATATAATATGTAGTTACATTATTCAATTCATTATTATTTTTAGTACTGTGTGGGTGTTGGTTGACCTTTATTTGCAGTTTTATATATGTATTTATCATTATACACAAATCTTATGTTTTTTTATAAAAGAAAATGTGTTTTCACGCAAATTTTCAATCAAACTTTTCTTATAACTGATTTATTAGTGCTTTAGATTTTTAAAGAAATGCTTGATATTATTCATATATTTTTATGTAAAATAAATATTTATTTATGTGGTTTCAGGATCCGTTTAATTTTCTTATAAAAAACCCATCTTTTTCCTTACAACAAACTTTTTAATTGTTTTCCAAAAAGAAAAAAATAGTCAATAATATAAAACAACGTATTTACTTTTTATAAAATCACAACAAAAAAAATAATGCTGACTGGTTTCAGAACATGTTTGTTCCTTTGTCAAGGTAGCCTGGACATAAGACATATTGCACATGTTAGCAGATAATGTAATTGAAAGTAGCTACTTGTTATTTGTAGTTACCGACAGAGGTTTAGGTTTAGGTTTCGGTTCCGGTCAGTTTCGCCAATAAAAATAGTTTCGGCCAAAATTTGGTTGAAACTTCGGCACAGCCGAAACCTGCGGTCAGTACTTGTCGGATTAGTTCGGACTTTGTGATTTGTTGACCACCTATATACACCGCAAGACAAAAAAAATTACGAGTTTACCTGCTACCGCGCCCCTTGACTTTACTGAACCCTTTTTCTAAGAAATCCTTTATCGATACCTCTTTCTTTTGTTTAATAAATTAAGGACACTATGTGTCACCTTTCTACAATATTTACATTTTAAAATGTCTCAACAGTCTTGTTTTACCCGCGTTTGAGTGAACATAACACAACAATCATGGAAAGTGCAAAGCAAATGTTGATTGCGATAAAATCCAAAATAATCACATTGTCGCAAGAAAACATATCTAATTGTGAAATATCTCGTCGAGTTGGGTATTCAGAAGGTGCAGTGAGGTTTTTATTTAAAAAAATCCAAGAAACTGGATCCATAGAACGGAAAAAAGGAAGCGGACGGGGGCGCGTGACATCTGCCCGAGATGATCGCTTAATAAAAAAAATTGTTATGCGCGATCGATTTTTAACGGCACCTGAAATACACGCAGAGGTGCAGTCTACCAGCACATCAACATTTTCAGTAAAAACAGTGTCCAGGCGGCTGTTGGAGCATGGTTTCCAAGCACGGAGTCCCGCAAAGAAACCATTACTCACGGACAAAATGAAGAAGGCTAGACTGGATTGGGCGAAAGAGCACCAGAATTGGACCTTGGAGGATTGGCAAAATGTTGTTTTCTCTGATGAATCAAAATTCAACCTTTTTGGTCCAGACGGCAGAAAGATAGTTCGACGAAAACGTGGGGAAAGATATCATCCGTCGTGCGTCACTCGAACCGTTAAACATTCACCCTACGTGATGATTTGGGGGTGCATGACAGCATACGGTTTAGGACCTCTAAATTTTGTACAGGGTACGATGAATGCCATTCAGTACAAAAAAGTGTTAAAAAAACATATTATTCCAACAATCGAGGACATTACGCAGTATACCGCGGACCCAATTTTTCAGGACGATTCTGCGCCGTGCCATAGAGCCCGCACTGTGAGTACAAATATATATATTTTTAAATGCATTTTGTGACCACATGATAAATAATTTATTGTTTTTTTATAGATCAATGAATTCAAGGAGAAAATTGGCTTAAAATCGTTGACGTGGCCCGGGAATAGCCCTGATTTGAACCCGATAGAAAATTTATGGGCGATTATGAAAAAAAAAGTCGGGAAAAAAAAATTAAAAAACATTGAGGAATTAAAAAAAAACTTAATTCAAGTTTGGGAAGAAGAAATAACATCAGAAATTTTAGATTCGCTTTACGCTTCTCTAAATAATAGAATTTTACATGTTATAAAAAATAAAGGTGAATTCACTAAGTACTAAATATTTTTAAATGTTATAAATATGTTTAAATGTAAAATACTTTAATTTAAAATAAAGCGATAAGAACCTACTTCTTAAATATGAATTAAAAAATAACATGTCTTTTATTAATCCATCACAAACACTCGACCATAAATGAACCGTTATGGGTCTCTAAGGTTCGGGTAATCTGATACCTGATATATAATGGCAATTTCTAAGTACAATTCATGAGTAAGATTTTTTATTTTAACCTTGAAATAACGAGTAGTCATCACATATGTCAAACAATATAAAAAAAACTAATTAAATATCAAGAATAATTCATTATATGTCAATTTTAGTTTTTTTTGAGAACTCGTAAATTTATTTGTCTTGCGGTGTACTTAGTAGTTCTAAGATCTTTCATATTTACATTCCTGCCGACCTCGAGATGTAAAGGTCAGCACGCTTGCCTACCATGCGAGAGGTCTCGGGTTCGATTCCCGACATGGTTGATATGAAATATTTATTTTAAAGGGTGTTGTATAAACAAGAATATTTCATAGTCCCTGGACTGGTACCTGAAGCGTAAGACTGATCATCTTACCTTTATGTAACAAAAATGTGCACGATACGCTGCGGTTGCTGTATCAATCCAGTTCCCTATGCACCATTAGGTGCGGAAAGGGAATGATGATGATGTTTTTCGGTACATCCTAAAACAAACATTCCTAAATTGCTTTTCTAAATTAATATTTGCGTTCTTTTGATAACACTGGGCTTGAAAGTAAGATTCAAGGTATGTTAGATCGGGATTCGAACCTCGGACCTTTCATCCGTGAATTCGCGACTTAACCTCATAATTCACAACTTGTTTCTTTTATTACCTCACATTGTAAGCGCCACGTAAATAATATATTTTAATAATAAAGTGACATTAGATGTACCCATAATATTATTTCTATAATTTATTTTATTTTTATTATTTATTACTTAACAAGGCATCAGGTTCTCGACGTCCTGGACGTCCGCTGCTGACTGTTCGTCGGCAGTTCATTTCAGAACTACGGGACGCGAACCTGAAGGGAGGATGAACAGGAGCTGGTGGCTGACAGAGATGCCGGAGGATCTTCGTGGACATCGTACGCTCCGACTGGGGAGCAAACTTGGAATGATGAATGTTTACGCCTATGAGGCAAACATACACATAAGTACATAAACAACGTACAATTAAAAAAATAAAGTACAGTATTGACAAATACAGGATAGAAAAACATACGGAAATTGAGTATGCTGTATAAAAGGTACAAAATTAAAAGGGGGTATCTAGGGTTCCCCAGGAGTATATTATTATCAATTTTTTTTGTTACTAATCATATTGATTAAAATATTTGCATTATACCTACCCCACAAAATGCATAAAAATTATAAAAATATTTTTCTGCCAAACTTTTTCAATAATACTTCACATTTTTTATTGCTTTTACCCCGTGCAAACAGCAAACATTACAATTCATCGCTCTACAATTTTATAATCTTTGATATGTTGGTCAGTTCGCACGTGTGCTGTTTGCTATTTGGTCGCTTTTTTCCAGCCGCAACCACAAAAATCCGGATTTCGTGGTTTACATTTTACATGCATTTCTCTCTCAACTTCCCGCTGTGCGCTTGTAATTTAGATCGGTGCTGTTCAACGTGTTACAACGAGAGCAGCGCGATGTTGATATATTAACATCCTCTCGCAACAGTATTTTATGAAAAAAACGAATTTCGCAGAAAACTCAAAATATTATGAAACAGTTTTATAAATACTACCATGACAAACATAAATACATATTTATTTATTTTTTTAATCGTATTTTTAGTATTTTAGCGTAGGTATTCTTTGTACCCCTCTCAGGAACTCACGATTTTTTTATGCTTAGGCTCGGAAACAGTGGTGTAGTCCTGAATAAAAAAGTACCGGAGCGCACCGCCACCACTATGGTGAAGTGGGAGGGGGGAGGGGGCAACACATGTTTATAATTTTGCCAGTTATCGGAAATAAATACATTTGTTGTTCTTTCGAATTGTTTGAAGAGACTCAAGTAGAAATATTTTTGAAACGTAATATTTGTTCCTGACCAGAGCCGGAGCGCCAGATAAAAAGTGCCGGAGCGCCGCTTCAGTGCGCTCCGGCCCGACCACACCACCGCTCGGAAAGGTTAGAGAAATGCAACTTCTTAAGTGTTGATATTAATTTCTATAAATACAGTATAAAATATCGAAACAGGTAAGTACATAATAAATAATCATGTCTGTACTGTACCTTAAAGGATAAACCGCGGGAGTCACATTGATCGAAACTGTTCAGGGGTGGTATTCCAAACGCTCTGGCGGCCGTATTACCTCGCGTATTTACATACAAAATACTCGAGAAAACCATTTTTCTCGTGCCGCGAGAGCGGTTCAGAATAGCACCCCAGGAAACAAGATTTTGTGATCGTGCAATTTCCAAAACATCTTAACTTTTGAACCAAATGAGATCATTTTAATCTAGAAAGAACTTTCAATGGAAAATAATTATTATCTTGATAATAATACACATTAAAATCTCTAGGACTACTGATGTTTTTTGCTTTAGAACAAAGTGGACTTTTATTTCAACTCTAAAAAAAATATTTTACGAAAAAATTCGATGTTTGATACACATTTCTGCATTTTTAACTTCAAAACGGCAAACAGTGGACTCCCGTGTTTTATTCTCTGAGGTACAGATATTATAATATACATTATAATAGTATGATATAAACAGTTTGTTAATTAATCTAATCGCTTTATGAATAAACAAAAACGAATGTTGATATTAATTTCTGTTTGATAGGGAACATAATATACATTACTTTTTTTTATTCACAATCAATGCCGTTATCGTATTGGTTCGCAAGTACCTAGTACCTACTACGGTTGACTAGAAGAGTTGACAACAATCGCGCATTCAAAACATAAATAATGTTTTAAATAAAATAAAATAAAAATTTCTATGTTTGTGGGATATTCATTTACGTACGTGTAATTTATATATTCAACCGGCACGAAGACGTATAAGCGAGGATTTACAGGGTTCAAACCCCCCGTCTTGTCTAGTTTACGCAAGATATAATGAATTTCGAGAACCCCATAGATATACTCGTATATACCGACTAGGAATTTTTGAGATTTACTTTCACATCATGAGATACCTACTTAAAAAAACAAAGATTCTCATTTCCCATCGTCATCATTATCATTCATAGGGCACTGCATTTGAAAACCAGTTAGGTACCGACTTTTATATGTTTACCGGTTTCGAAACGTACCCGTCTCTTACCGGTAAGTGGGTACAAATATTTAATAACGTTAAGTAACATATATGTTTGACCACGAAGTTGATGCTTTAAATATTAATAACAAATGCAGCTTATTTCTATCATCCGATATGTAGGTCACCAGTCTTACGCTTCAGGTGCTTTAAAATCGATATTTCACACGCTCCCTACTAGGAATCGAACACAGGACCTTTGACAATGTTTGAGTATGTCCAAATGCTTGCGACTGGCTGGAATTCCTCCCTAGGGAGTTATTCATATTTAAATTTATTTCAACAGAGAGGAAAAACATTTTTGAGAAGGGAATATGGACGTCTAGGCGTTTACAGGGCTTATGACCTGTCATTGGCTGGTTTAAGTGGCCACATTACACACTGTGTAACATTCACCATTCTGCCCTTGTTTGAACATCCACATTTCCTCAACTCTTCCATCTGTTGAGTTTTGTGAAGTAAAAGAGCTGAAACCTTTCATAAGCCCTGTAAATGCCTAGACGTCCATATTCCCTTCTCAAAAATGTTTTCCCTCTCTGTTGAAATAAATTTAAACAGGACCTTTGGTTCGATTCCTAGCGACACTTTCCCACAGAACACTGTGTCTTATGTTTCTAATATTATTACTATTTCAGATTGTATTGACTGATTTTATGTATTGTCATAAAAATTATTTCTTTTTTTGTATCGTCCCAAATTAGTTTTTTTACTCTTAGGGTGCTATTATGAACCACTGTCGCGGCACGAGAAAACAGTTTTTCTCGTGTATTTTGTAAGTAAATACGCGAGATAATACGGCCGCGAGAGCGTTTGGAATATCAGCCCTGGGAGTACAATATCTTGTTCGTGTATTATACGTTTTATTAATAATAATAAAAAACTCTAGGAAAAATAACAGGTGTCAATCAATCTAGTCTTTATATTGTAGTATCAGGTTAGATGAGTAAAACGGAACGAGAATAAAGATCACCACCAAGTTAAATGGTGCTTATTAAGCGCCCTAGTTGAGATCGACATTGGCCTACTTCGGATCTTCGTAGTCATTCACAAGTGGGATACCCAACACGGGCTGGTTGCATTTAATATCTTACAGTCTAATCTGGACTAATGGGTGCCAGACGTTATCCGGATATGTAGAAATCCGGATAATTTCATTAAACATTCAATTAAGGCAATGTTTTGAGTAACGGTATGATCGCAGCAGATAGCGAAAGGGTGAAAGGCGAGTTTCTGGCGCGTCCAAACCTTGTGATTGTTCCAAACCAAATCCAGCAGAGAAGGCAACGGGAAGCCACTCTGGGCATCTTTTACCAGGAATCACTACGGCGCGGCTGGTGCATCAACGAGCAGTCGTCCTGGCTGCGGAATATAAAAGTGGCGCAGGACAGCTTCAACAACGTCGGGGGAATCCGACAAGGCACCGGGAGAAGAGGAATAATTAATAAGTAAATTTTGGAAAACACAAAATTTACATCAAGATCACTTTTTTTTATTGGTTTTGAAGTTAATACAACGAATTGAAATCACATTCAAATTTATTCAATTCAATTCAATTTATTTGTTATTAGTATAACATCTCCTTTAAAATAAATAAATGTAAACAACGAATGTCTCGAACAAGTAGAAGAATTTGTGTATCTGGGAAGCATGTTTTCAAGAGATGGAAGAGTAGAAAAAGATATTGAAAGGAGAGTGAATACGGGCAACAAAATGAACAGCGCAGTAGTTGCTAATAAAAATATATCAATCGATGCTAAACTGGCAGTATACAACGGAGTTTTAGTCCCAACACTTATATATGAAAGTGAAACATGGAACTAGCGGAGGAAGGATGAAAGCCGAGTGAGCGCGGTTGAAATTTGATCTCTTAGACGAATATGTGGGAAATCAATGTATGACATGGTATGATGAAATCAGGCGTGAGTGTAAATCTGAGTCAAGTATAATTGATAAGATTAAAAAAGGGTCTCTGAGATGGTTCGGTCATGTAGAACGAATGGACGACGAAAGAATGGTAAAACAAGTATGTATGGCGAAAATGAACGGTAACGCGAGACGAGGACGACCAAGGAAGACGTGGCATGATCAGATAAACCAAAATCTCAAGTCTGGTCATGTCAAAAGCAGACAGAACCGAAGGGCATGTATGCCGAGATGTATGAGTGTGGAGTGTGGAGTGTGGAGTGTGGAGCTAGAAATATATGCCGGGATAGACGTGTGTGGCGGTACATTCTCTCTGCCTGCTAATCTTCCGCGCTGACTACGAAATAGCGCGATGGTAGTAGTTGTAATAAATAAATAACGACGTGACTGATTACGGGTGACTGAATTTCAGATAAATGGAGTTTTCCTGTATTTATATTATTACGATAATATATTGTTTCTACATATCGCAGATCCTTGTGAAAATTGCGATTCTGACATTTTCGCAAAAAAATGTGCTTTATAAATGATCGGATTAGTGGATTAAATATATATCAACCTGTCATTTTATTTCTACAAAATTACGATGAACTTCCAACAAAAAAAACACGAACTTGACGGTGGACATGTCAAAAGTCGGATAAATCAGCGTGCGCCGTGCCGTGCATGCGTGGGATGTATGAATCGGAGATTTGTATCAATTATGAAAAATGAATACGGAGAAGCGCGGCGTGACTGTTTGTTTTTTATATCTCTATAATTTTGAGATATACTCGTATTATACAATATATTGTCACTGCATCGAAGTTATTTGTGTGACGTTATTAACCGTTTGGCCCATTTCTCACGTTTCGTCCAAATCCACACGCACGGTAAAGTTAGGGTGGATAGGCATTTATTATATTATTTCGACGATTTTAGTGAAGTTAAAGAGCAAGATGTGACATTTTGTCACCCCCTCGACAATAGTCGATTGGGCATCTCGATTGCTTTGTCATAATACTAGTCTTGAAAACCTCCGACAACTTAATTACAATGACGAATGAGAAAGTTACAACACTAAAAAATGAGTATTTATCAATAGCTCTCTAACCTTTATTGTTTCTTGTCAGACTTCTTCCGTTGAATATTTTGTGTATGGATTATTATGAAAAAAATAAAAGAAAATGTTTTACTGAGACACTGCAAATTATTATTTGCCTTTGACATAACACACATCTACATGTTATTAGAAATATTTTATATTCATTTTATGGATTTGAAAAACATGTTGTATAATTTACGAACATATCTCAAATACGACGAGCGATAAAGTAATTTTTAAATCATGTTTCTAGTGAAACTTCATTTGATAGTGGATCAAAAATAAATACAGTTATATTTATTGCATATTTATTGATACGCTATCATTATAACATTGATCAGTGTTGTACATTTTAAGATTAAATACAGCAAAAGTACCCACTCGTCATTCAAACGTGAATGCCGAGTGCGACGGACGGTTAAAAATATGTAATATGCAATAATATAGTTAGGGCCCTGTAATAATATAGTCTGTCGGCTAAATGTTGGACCTACAATAAAGGATAAATATTCCACTTTCGGGTCTGACTTTAGCGATACCGGGGTACTCTAGAATAGAAATTTATGTTACAGGCCCTAAAAAGGGCCTGGAGCTAAACGTTTGACTAATGTATTTATAAACGAGACTAAGGTCTGCCTTAAAAAGGGCATTTTGTAAACGAGATTAATGTAGAGACCTTAGGGTCTGCCTTAAAAAATGCACTTTTGTAAACGAGACTAATGTTTGCCTTTAAAAAGGCATTTTGTAATTGATGTGGCGCGTGCGGCACCTCCCCATATGCACTTTGGGGGAGGCGCGCCGGCCGGGAATAGTGCGGGCGGTATCCCCCCCCCCCCCCACTCTCGTATTAGCCTAAAGCCGGTTCGGGCGGAGGTAGCGGGAGCCCGCAACACGCCCTATATAATGTGTACATATTATAATAATAAATCAGAGTTCGCCTCGAGACTTCACCTTAGTCAGATCGTTTCATTTCGTCACTCCGCCCGACCTCCCGCTCTACTATACCGGATCTACCCCTTGGACTTGACCATCGCTTCACCCCGGGACTACGAACCAGTATCTTCTACCGGCCTACGCAGTGACACCGGACTCGAGAGGGATTTCAAGACATCATAACTTTCGGGATTTACGACCCCAAGAGCGACGTCGGCAGCGAGACACGGCCAACACCTACCCCTCGCTTCAGGATTCTGGAATACAGTCCAAACTGTGACTTGTGCAGTACACCGAGCGTTTTACAAGAAGGAAGGTTGACAGCTGAAATTACGATGTTCGATCGTCAACATGGAATGCTTTGTGGCACTCTAGATAACGTCGATTGGTTTTCTATCGACTGCATTCGTAGGGGTGGTTCAAGAATGCTGGCACTCGTCGAATTACGAAAGTCGCATACGATTCAAAAGACGAACGAGTTAGGCCCCTGATCGCTTGTTGTGAAGAGATTCATCTGTATTTATTTAAAATTCACTAAGCGGTTACTTTTAGGTAAAAATCCTTCAAAGGAAAATCGATTAATGATTAGTCGGCCCAGTGGTATTTCTACTGGTTGTTGCGTTTCCCTGGCATTAAATAAATAAATATAATTTTTAAAATACACACAATCAATCCACCCTATGTTATTTTACCGTAGGTTTTTGTCACAGACCTTTCGGTTTGATGCTGGTTGTTCCTAAAGAACAATTAACAAATTACAACAGATATGAAGAACATTTTAGAGAAGGAAATATGCACTGCGTAACGTTCAGCATTTTGCCTATGTTTGAACATCCGTATTTCTTAAATTCTTCCATCTGATGATTTTACTGAAGTTAATGAACTGAAGCCTTTATTGTTGCGAAAAGATTTATCCGATTGAATATTTGAGATACCGACTAGGCATGGCCTTTAATTTTTTTTATACTTCTTCTTGGACCAGCTGGTTTGATCACAATATTTCAGAATAGAAACTACTTACGTTAAAAACATTTCATTCAATAAAATAGAAACCATGAAATTACAAGGAAAATGATAATTTTAATTCATCAACTTTGAAAATAATGGTTAACAAATCAACACATGTATTATGTACGACCGAAGGATAAGTAGTATTTATAATAATATATAAATGCATAATATAAATAACATAATAGGTGGCCTCCGTGGTGTTAGTGGTTAAGTCACCATTGTAATTGGGCCTCCTGACCTGTTGTGGTGTAATATCAAAAATTTAAATAATAGTATTATTAAAAATAAACAGATGGCAGAAAAAGTAGCTTTCTGAGCAAACAGAAAAAGAGAATATTTGGTTTATTCATTTATAAGTGGATTGCCTGTTTTTTTGACGAATAAATAGTTAATGAAAAAATCTATGGAAAAATAGAAAATGTTTAATAAACAGTAGAATTTCGATGAAATTCATTGTGCGATGGGTTTTTTTTCACTTTGATTTACGGCACAGTACACTCAGGTTTGAGAAAAATCACATTAAATTTTTGTGTCCTCACCGAAAATCGAACCCGGAACCTACCGCGCGTGAGTCGTGAGCCACGGAGGCCATCGGGATATTGAATATAATATTACATCGGTAAATTTTATGTGGTTTTGGTAGCATTATTCTGAGTGACTGATTATTCTTTTTGTATTTTTTTTTAAAAGAAAAAAATTGTTCTTATGATTCAATTTTGGAGGCCATAAATACATAATTCACTATTGGAAAATGGGAACCGAGTTGTGGTAGAGCGTTAAGTCTAGCTTTTCCTTTATCCCGTGAAGATACAAAACATCAGATGTAGCATAACTTTTTTGTTTGTTAGTTTAATATCCCCAATGGGTGAAATTTCAGTGTCCGAGATTCTAATTAATCAACTTAGGCCCGCAGGGCCGATAAAGCGAGGCATGAGGGGGTGAATATCCATCGGAGCGATAGGAGACTGTTGCCTGCTAGTAAATATTGTTTGCGCTTTCTTATTTCCAAGAATTGACTCGGTAATTCAAATTATTCAGTGAGTTTGTTAAATTAAATCTAGATTTGCGTAAATTACGGATTACATTTCCGTGTATCGGATCAAAGTGTAACGAGTGTGAATATTGGATTGTCTCGATATTATTCGAGCACCGATGGCTTTCTGGAATGATAATATGGAATCAAGAATTCCACCAATGGCCGTGTCCTTCCACGAAGGTTCCGTTAGATCGTGGAGTGGGTTATTTTACAGCGGGTGAAAACTCAGCACTGGGAAGTGGAATGAGTGCATAAATGTTGTATAGTTATATAATATTTGCGTAAGTAATTTGTAGAGCCTCGACATTTCGCGGAATCGTCATTTTATGTAGACTATATCGAAATAAAAGTATGGAAATCTGGAAATGTTTTCAGTTTTCAGGCATTTGGTAATAGGCGACAACCGATAGCTTCATATACAGAGGTTATTTAAACCCAGTCACATCCGAAACCAGGATGAGCAGTATGGGCAAGAAGACATATTAGCATATTTAAGAAAAATATTTAGAACGAAGAAAATTAAAAAAAAACAAATGGTTGCTAACTTCTGCAGGGGAGAAGCGAGGGGGGCCCGGTCGCGCGGTTGATGGTGTATCAGACTCCCCCTACCTCCTCCTCGTTTCTCCCCTGCAGAAGTAAGCAACCATTTGTTTTTTTAAATATTTTATTTTTTAAGATTTTAGTATTTCTAAAAAAATATTGTAATGTGCCAATATGTCTTCTTGCTCATACTGATCATCGTGGTTTCGGATATGACAGGGTTTAAGAACACCCTGTATACGCTGCCAGACCGCGAAACTTCAGAGGAACATTCCCCGAGGTTAACTTTCAAATTAATTCTTACATTTTTTTTCAAAAAACGTGTATTATTTTATCAGAATCTGAAAATGAAATAAATCCTTAATTTCTCGTACTAACATCCCTTCTACAAAATTCACAAAGCAGTTCACAGTGGAGTTCTAGTGCCAACTCTAATGTATGGAAGCGAAGTATGGAATTGGAAAAATAATGATGAAAGTAGGTTAAATGCTGTCGAAATGCGATCCCTCAGGTAAATATGTGGTAAAACGATGTATGAATAATAATCAAATGAATAATCAAATGTTAAGATCCGTGAATTGTGTAAGGCTGAGACGTGCATTATCGACAGAATCAAGAAAGGGGTGCTGCGTTAGTTTATACATGTAGCGAATGGACAGCGAAAGAACGGCTAAAAGGATCTACGATGCGAAAGTTGATGGATGCAGAAAACGAGGAAGACCGAGAAAAACATGACACGATCAAGTCCATAAAATATTTGAAGATGGACATGTCAAGAGTAGGGGACTTATATCCTCTCTGCCCATCCCTACGGGGATGATGGTTTTTTGTTGTTGTTGTTGTCTGTACCGTGTATTATTATTCAGAAAATGAATTTGAATAGAATTACTATAATATACTATACTGTCCTCGGCACGGGAAACCCCAGTGAGGTCACATTATTTTTATTATCAATTATAGTTTGTAAGCGAAAAATATGAATAAATAAATAAATAATGATTGAAGAATTAAATTACAAATTTAAGATACATGATCTTAATTTCGCTCAGGGCTTCAAATCCCGCAGCCTTTTTGCGATCTGGGTATTTGCGGGATCAAAGATTTACAATCCCGCGTGTTTCAATACAGAGCTAAATATTTTGCATCAAGTTTAGTGTACAGGCATTGTAAAATTAATTAAGTTAATTACAGGTATAGGAACCAGTGAAGTTGTAATGTGGAGTTAAAATATTATTTTACCGTTGAAAACTAAAATAAAAGTCTGTGATCAACCATAAAGTATTTTTATTTTTTGTAGAAAAGAATATTTGATTAAGTCTAAATCTTCTTAGATTAAAGCCAATTATTATTAACCGTATTTTGCTGAAAGTATGTCTATTTTACATCTGCCAAACTATTACGTATATTAGAGGCATTTTGCCTTTGCTATTTTTAAGGATCAACGCTCGTGGGCGTATAGATTTAAGGGCATTAAATAT
Source organism: Micrasema longulum (assembly GCF_059751315.1). Lineage (NCBI taxonomy): Eukaryota > Metazoa > Arthropoda > Insecta > Trichoptera > Brachycentridae > Micrasema > Micrasema longulum. The sequence continues at coordinate 204,435 of NW_028279109.1, forward strand.
CAATTTTAAATGCTTCCCCACGCAACCTCCAATAAGCAGCCAGCCGTAGAAAAGTGAATCTGAGATAATAGCACTTTTATGAAAATAGTGAATAATCAAATGTACACAACAGTTGGAATGTTTTTGACTTTGACAAATGAAAAACAATGAATTCGTTATCCTTTTTTTATATAACAAACAAAAATTTAATTATGCGTTTGACCAGATTCAATGATTTTAAAAGTACTGTAAGATTTTTCTGTGTTGTGGGTGTTTTCTGGAAATTGAGAAATGCCATTTTTGTGATCGACACTATTTTCAGAAGGTGATTATTACAGTATTTGTATGAAAGCTGTCTGGCTGTTTTTAGCCAAACGTAGAATTGACCTCACTGCACCCCACTTCCCCCTGATAACACCAATATATCATTTTTTCAAAATTGCTGCTTTCTACGTTCTAACTACGTTTAATTAATCTTCTTCTTCGCAATCTCAATTCTGGGGATCGGTTTACAGCAAAGTCCTGCATCTCGTCTTCCACTGCTCTCTATTCTCTGCAGCCCTCTTCAGCTCAACATATGATACAAAATAATCTTTTGGAATTTTCAATGCAGTATATGTAGAAAATTCTACTCTAAAATTTCCAACTTTTTGACAAAATTCGCTTTTTTAGCTTTCGTTCTGTTTTTTTCGACTGTCGATTTTTTGTCAGTATCGATAGTAAAGCGGCCATCACTATTGCTCGATAGTCGCAATCACCACCTTGGCACACTTTCTCCCCGCGAAAGACGATCGCGGCTAGCGGACGGCGGACGGCGGACGGCGCGGCGGACCGCGGACCGCACACCGCGGCAGATACCGCACTTCACCTTATGCACGGACATTATGCCCTCTGCTGACTGTAGTGGAATTATTGTAATGGAATAATTATTAGCACCGTATCGTGGAATGTAAATAGCATTGCCAAATTAATGCTAATTGAAATTGATAGGTGTAATTAAATGCCAAGTCTATATCAAATCGTCAACGCAGTTGTAGTGATCTAGCCGTAAACTCATGGTCTAGAAGACAAACGTGCTAAGTCCAAAAAAATGAGTTCGGACATTTTAACTGTAAATGGATTGAATGAGCATGCCGTACCATTTGCACTCACTAGAACACTATTTTTCATCTCTTCTCAAATCGTAGTTGCATTATGATAATAAGCGACATGAAAACTCCCGTCGCCTTCTCTGGTGGATTTTTCTGTCGGGGTTACCTTCCCCTAACTGGTTGGTTTTGGTTTTGAGGCGCCAGAAACTCGCCTTTCATCCTTTCCTTATCTGCTGTGATCACACCGTTATGAGTGTGATCCCATCGCCCGGGGTTCGCGACGCGACGTGGACGTTAACGAGTCGGTCCAGTCAGTAGTGTCGCCGATGGAATGCAACAGGGCGTTCGCAGCATTTTATAGAATCACACCCTCCGGTAAGATGCGACTCACTGCGACCCTACTGACAGTTTGAAATCCATCCAATAAATAAATAAAACAGTTTTTAGCAGCGTATCTACCGTATATTCACGGAGACTGGATCGCTGTGCACGTGCAAACCACAAGCCCACTGCGTGATATCGCATTATTGGTCAATTTCACACTACGACCAAAATCTATACGGCATGATAAAATACAATACGGTTGACCGATATTTATTGTTTTACAATTATTTATTTATTTGGTGCCTGGCAAATGCAATGACCCGTACACTATGAGACCGACTAATCTCCAGTCGATTTCCTTTTGCATGATTTTTACCTGAGAGTACTCGCTAAATTTAAACAATGATTTTGATTAAATTATCATTTAAACCTCGTTTGTTAAGTTTTACTATATTATTTGATTCGGGTTGTAGTCCCGTGGCTAGTGCTGCCGACTGTCGGATCAGAGGTCCGAGGTCCGAACCCCACTCTTCCCAACTTGATTTCCATTTTCTAATAGTGAGTTATTTACAACTTGTTGAAAATGGTCACCAAAATTGGAATATTTGGGTAAATTATAAGAACGCTAATATTTTTTTCTTTTATATAATATTTTAACCAAAGCGTTTTTATTGATATTTTTATCTAAGTCATCAACTATAGAGTTTTATAAAAAAATACTAAAGATATAAATATTATCAAATTTAAATAGGTACTAACGTATCTTCTTTACTTAGTGTCCTGTCAGGTATCCCCAACGTTGGCAATCACTCTGGCGAAAGTCTCCCTGTCCTGTGCTGCCCGGAAAATCTGCTCCACAGTCCCGAAGCCAGTCCAGTCTCGTATATTTCGCAGGCAGGACATCTATCTTCTTCCAGCCCCCCTGTGACCCTCAATCTTGCCTTTCAAAATTAAATGAAGCAAGTGGTACTTTTCTTTACGCATTATATGCCCCAGATATGAAATTTTTCGAAATTTATGGTGGTTAAGAGTTCTCTGTTTGTTCTAGCTCGACTTAAGACTTCGGAGTTCGGATTAGGTCTGTCCAAGATATGTTAAGCATTCTGCGATGCAACCACATCTCAAAAGCCTCAAGCCTATTCACAGTGTTCACTTTCAGAGTCCAATCTTTGCCTTTTTTTCATGTTGAGATTAGCATTGCAGAAGAGGGATTTCATTTTATTAAAAGCCGCTCTTGCTGTCTCAATTCTGCATTTAATTTCTATATCTGGGTCGAGGGTCTCTGTTAGAATGCTACGTATCTAATAAATGTCAATCCACTATAATTTTACGATGCCGTTTACATTAAGATGATATGTGTGAAATTGGCTATTCTCCGTCGGGTATTGTGATAGCCGTGTGCGGCTGGTTTGTTTATTTGGAAATTCTTATAATAATGAACAGACTTTAGACCATTTTTGTTCCATGAAAAGTAAGGTGATCAATCTTATGCTTCAGGTTCCAGTCCAGGGACAGTGAAATATTGCAGTGATAATAATAATAAGAGTAAAATAGTATGTAGTATGGTAGGTATGGATATATATTTTTTTCACATTTTAAACAATAATAAATAATAATAAAATAATAAAAATAATGTGACCTCAGGATATGGATTTATATTTATCGTATTCCAAATCAAATTGGTAGATATAGGTACACAAGTAAAGTTATATGTATGTACGTAAATTGGGTAGCCCCGCTGATCCCGAGGGATCTCGTTTAGTTCGGTTTTCATTTGAAATTCATTCAGCAAAAATCGTGCGAGTTTCGAAATCCCTGTACACGTTGCATTATCTAATTCCTCTATTTTGATCTGGTAAATTCTGTTATTTTCGCTAATCTTCTGACTCAGCATAAAGACACAATTCCGGTAGTTTTAATTGGTTTGAAATGACAAACGGCACGATCGTTCTTGTTTACCCATTTTGTGTAAATATGGAGTAAATTTACCGCTTAATTTACACCATTTGTAGGCACACAATTTTACCAATGGCGGTCCGCCGAGTCAACTGGTCCAGGCGGTGCTATTCTGAACTGCTCTCGAAGCCGTAGAAAACACTTTTATCTCGCGTATTTACATGCAAGTTTCTGAGATATCTCTACATGAGAGATTGCGGGTATTATCATTGGCTTTACCCGACCGAGTTTCTAGTTTCTTCAAGATATGCTTGGCTACTACAGTTTAGAGACTGAAAGGAATGTGTATTTGACTACATATTTTTATTGATTGTTGCGCGGTGTGATCGATAATTCTGAGATTATTATGAGCATTGGTTTGTATGTTCCTGATAATTACCTTAGAAAGCGTCACCATATATTGTTTCATATTCCGATATGCAGGACCAACCTGCCTGTTGAAAGGGCTACCGCTATGCTGAACAACATCGCTCTGGATATTGATCTGTTCCGTGTATCCGAAGGGGTTTTCCGGAGCAGGATTCTCCTACTACTTTGACATGAGTCTCTTTCATGTATTTTTTTCTTTTTTATAATATGTACGTATTGAATATACGTTTGTAACGATTCTATTATGAATCTTTTTTAGCCCCTAGAGTATTGTTTATTTGTAGATTTCTATTTTTTGCATGCGATTACACTTTGCCACACTGATCATTAAACGTCAAATCAAATTAATGAATTAATGAAAAAATACGAAAACGTGAAACCAAACATAATGAATTTCTAAATTTGTTGCAACAGAGAGGGAAAACATTTTTGAGAAGGGAATATGAAAGTCTAGGCATTTAAAGGGCTTCTGGCCTGTCGTTGGCTGGTTCAAGTGGCCACTTTTCACTCTGTGTAACATTCACAATTCTGCCTATGTTTAAACATCCAATTTTCCTCAAATCTTCCATCTGTCGACTTTTGTGAAGTAAAAGAGCTGAAACCTTTATTGAGGTGAGATTAGGAGAGATATTCATTAGATTTATGTAATCACCGATAAAAGTATAATACGAAATAGGATTATATTCATTTCTAAATTAGTGGCTCTGAAACCGGACGGTAATGAAATAAATAATTTGTTACACTGCGTAAAGACAGTGATAATTTAAATATTGTTTATCTTTATGAAAATCCGTTGGCAATTATTTAATTCAGTATTCGTCAACAGAGATTTGAACATACATAGACACAAAATTTCCTACAGTTTGTTGATGTTGTGTATTCGAATTTTCCATACGAAAATTGCAATATTTGCATGAAACTGATCGGTTGAATTGTAACTGATGAAGGCTACTGACAATTGCATGCAAATACTCAATTTCGAAAAGATAATTAGGTACCCTATAGGATCAACAAACCCTGCGCTTCGTGGTGCAGTGGTTAGGCTGCTGTCTTCCAACCCTATCATGCATGTGGTCCCTGGTTCGTTTTTGAAAAGGTTAACACGAAAAATTAAGTCAAAGCTGAACTGGAAACATAAGATTGCCTTATTTCCTTTTTTTAATTTTTATTGGGGATATCAGCATGTAAAAAAAATTAACAAACCATAGAATTAAGAACAGTCCAGAAACCGCAAATGCGCATCAAACAGAAGGCGACTAAACAACTCTTAAGGGAGTTTTAATTTTGACCCATTAGTTTCTTTGTAGACGTCGCTAGTACGCAACTCCCGATTTGAATTAAACTATGTCGTGTTGTGATGTTTTAAAGTGTAGAAATACTGCTTGGGATCAAAAAGAAACAGGATGGGATCACATTTCATGTGTAAGTAGCAAATGCATGTGTGAGTAGCAAATGCATTACCTAAAAAGGAATTATTTTTTCCATCTGTCAGATTGTCAAAAAAAACAAAATGGACTCAGTGTTGCCAGGGTAGTCAAATTTTTTAACGCTACTTTGCTCATCATATATTATTTAACATGACATAAAAATATCCGCCTTACGTAAAATAAAATTTGTTTCATTTTTTAATTTCAAAGTTCCTAAATTCAATTAGCCTTTCCTTATCTACTCTCTTGTATCAATCAATTTTACAATACAATAAAATTTTAGAGAACTTTAAAAAAAAAAAAAAAATATCTTACATTTGTGGCATGATTATATTTTTCGCGTAGATCCTTTTAGCCGTTCTTTCGCTGTCCATTCGCTCTACATGTCCAAACCAACGCAGCACCACTTTCTTGATAATGCATGTCTCAGTCTTACACAGTTCACGGATCTCGACATTTGTGCACCTATCATACATCGTTTTACCACTCGTTCGCCTGAGCGATCGCATTTTGACAGCATTTAACCTACTTCCATCATTATTTTTCCAATTCTATACTTCGCTCCCATACATTAGAGTTGGCACTAGAACTCCATTGTGAACTGCGTTGTGAATTTTGTAGAAGGGATGTTAGCACGAGAAATTAAGGATTTATTCCATTTTCAGATTCTGATAAAAAAGACTCGTTTTTTGAAAAAAATTATAAGAATTAATTTGAAAGTTAACCTTGAGGAATGTTCCTCGGAAGTTTCGCGGTCTGGCCTTGAAACAGCGTATATATGAAGCTATCAGTTGTCGCCTATTACTTAATGCCTGAAAACTGAAAACACTTCCAGATTTCCATACTTCGCTCCCATACATTAGAGCCGGCACTAGAACTCCATTGTGAACTGCTAGCTTCGCCTCCTGCGATAAACATTTGTTTGCCAAAGTAGATTTTAGTGCACCGTCCACCCTGTTCCCGGCACTCACCCTCCTTTCAATATCTTATCTCTATTGTGTATTCCTTCCCACTTTTACCCCGAACTCTCCCCCTTCCATTGCATAGAGTTAAATTAAGTTAAATTAATTTATATCAAAATAAAAATGTTTTTTTCATAATAAGTTTTTAAAAAGAAAAACTATAGTCATTAACTATAGTCCTTAAAATATAGCTTGATTAGAATGATGGCATATTACTGATCACTGATCAAATCGATTTTATCAGTTATTTCATGCAATCATGAAACTCTGTTTCCGAAAATTGATATAAAAAACGAAAAAAAACCTATTATAGTGTGTTTAACATAATTGTTCACTAAAAAATGAGACATTTATACTTTTTTCATGAACAAAATCAAAGGAATATTTTTTTTATTCGATCAATTTGTCCCATTGCTAACGTTTTTGCAAAATGATAAACAAAGATTAATAATAAGGTTTATTTTAGTTTTAAAGCTGATTTTATATATTAATGTTTATTTATGTTTCAAGCATTGTAATAAAAAAATAAATTAACACGCCAGATGATCGCTAAATGATTTTTCGTGTGTCAATATAAATAACTCTTTTGACGTTACTACAATGTTATGTCGTCACTTTTTCTGACAACTGTCATTCTAATCATGTTACATTTTAAGGACTATAATCTATTTTCTGAAAGTAAACGGTTTGGGTAAGTAATAAGAAATTTCCCCAGGGCAATTTTACTATCCTCATAAACATCACACCCTTCCCTTATCTGAGCCCGATGGTACTTAGGGCGCTGCATTGGTCTGTTACAATTATTTATTAACATATTACAACAGAGATAAATAACACAGGGCTTATGACCTGTCATTGGCTGGTTTAAGTGACCACTTTACACACTGTGTAACATTGTAATCCAGTTCTTGACTACAAAAAATTGGACAAACTCAAAATATTGTTGATAAATCCACCTGGTCCATGAAGAAGTATAGAAATTGAAAAAAATAATAAATTTCAAGCATTGCCTAGTATGTAGGTGAAATAATTCAATTAGATGAATCTCACCCGCATAAATAAAGGTTTCAGCTCTTTAACTTCACAAACATCAACAGATAAAAGAATTGAAGGAATATTTCACCATTCTGCCTATATTTGAACATCTATATTCCTTCAATTCTATCATCTGTTGATGTTTGCGAAGTTATTAGTATTACCTTCTCTAAAATGTTCTTCATCTCGGTTGTAATATGTTGATATAAACAGCTCCCCAGGGAGTTGAATCCAGTCTTTGTCTGCAAAAATTTGGACAAACTCAAAATATTGTAAAAAATATTTTGTTAGATGTATGTACCTAACCCGTAAGGGTTTATCAATGAAATTTAAAATAAAATAAAAAATAATTTTAAAAAAACATTTAAGGAATCGAACCCGAGACCTCTCGCATGGTAGGCAAACGCGCTGACCATTACACCACGAGGCCGACAGTATATTGAGATTGTTGTATATTGTACGTAAAATATATCGGTGTACCGATACAGTGCCCTATGAACGATTGGGTGCAGATAAGGGAATGATCCATTTTTTTCTTAAGCCTCGGTATAATATTGGGCCTTTCGATTTTAAGTTAACTGGTACAAAAAAATAATGTCAAAATGTTGCGACGATCGCCCTCGGGAGGTCGGCGTCGGCAGATAAGATAATATCATAAACATTGCACGTCCGTGTGACACAATCATATGGCACGTAGAGGAGGATAAAAACAGGTCAGAGAGTTGGGCCTTGACCTTTCCGTGGGTCACCGCGCCGCAAGGTCACCCCCTCTCCCTCCCGCTCCTCGCCAGCCGCAGATCTGCCTGCCCCAGAGTTGGCTTCGGTCCAAGGCACCGGTAAGTGTGCACGATAACACCGATACCACACTGCAGAAAATTCCCTCACTATTTGTACCAGCTACCGAAAGAAAATCAATGATCCCGCCAAGAGATTTCATGTCCGTGACGTGACGGCTGTTTCGCCTAGTGAGGGACGAAGAGTTCCGCGTCCACATAAATCTGATACACCGTTTACTATTTAAATTTATCTATTGAGCCCAATTTCGGTGATGGTTGCGAGATCGAGAAAACACCTCGAGAATATTTCAATTCTTGCAAACTCACTAGGCATCGAACTCGAAACCCCGCGGGTGAAGCAAACTTTTCGGCATTTACAATTGAGATATCTGTTGTGTACTATAATGATTAGCACATTTGACTAGCATCCCTTAGCTCTAAAGTTTAAATCTCAACGAGGCTGTGATTCGAAAAATTCGAAACTAAGCAACGTCTGAAAATATTTTTCAATTTTTATACTTCTCAGAACGGCTGGTTTTATCAAAAATATTTTGAGCTTGTCTAAATCCTTGCAGTTATGAACAATTTTTATTAGAAATATTATGGCGGCCTCCGTGGTGTGGTGGTCAAGACGCTTGACTCACACACGGAAGGTTCCGGGTTAAATTCCCGGTGAGAACAGAAAAAAATAAATGTGATTTTTCTCAAGCCTGGA